>NC_057808.1:97348407-97425909 GCF_018294505.1 Triticum aestivum
GGATTTTTCAAACTTAGTGAGTACTGGACTGCAGCTAAGCCCCCGAGTGAGAGGCTTGCTCACCACTCGGTAGGATTTTTTTAAACTTAGGCGAGTACTAGACTGCAGCTAAGCCCCCGAGTGAGAGGCTTGCTCACCACTCGGTAGGATTTTTCAAACTTAGGCGAGTACTGGACTGCAGCTAAGCCCCCGAGTGAGAGAGTTGCTCTTCACTCGGTAGGATTTTTAAAACTTAGGCGAAACGGATTCGCAGCTAAGCCTCCGAGTGAGAGGCTTGCTCTCCACTCGGCAGGATTTGCTTTTTTGGAACTTAGGCGAAGCGGATTCACAGCTAAGGTACCCACTGGGGGATTTAGAACACATAAAAAAGAAACAACAATCATTTAGGAGACTGAAAAACTGTGTCTTTGATAATCAAACTAGGAGGTATTTCTTATTACATCTCAACAGTCTGAATGCTTAAGTATAAAAGGGGCGGAGCAGCTACGCATTCCAAGCATGTGGCTCGTCTTTATTGTGCTCGACATTGTAGAGGCGATACGCTCCGTTGTGGAGCACTTTGGTGATGATGAAGGGGCCTTCCCAAGCAGGAGCGAGCTTGTGTGGTCGCTGCTGATCCACTCGAAGAACAAAGTCCCCCTCTTGAAATGCTTGACCTCTCACGTTTCTGGCGTGGAACCGACGCAAGTCTTGCTGATAAATGGTCGACCGGATCAGAGCCATCTCTCTTTCCTCTTCCAGGAGATCAACTGCATCTTGCCGAGCCTGTTCTACTTCATCTTCTAAGAAGAGTTTGACTCAGGGTGCATTGTGAAGCAAGTCACTCGGAAGCACAGCTTCAGCCCCATAGACTAAGAAGAATGGAGTTCGACTAGTCGACCGATTAGGAGTTGTCCTCAATCCCCAAAGCACTGATGGAAGTTCATCGACCCAAGCGCCTGCTGCATGCTTGAGGTCACACATCAATCGGGGTTTCAGTCCTTTGAGAATCAATCCGTTTGCTCTTTCAGCTAACCCATTCGACTGGGGATGGGCGACTGAAGCATAGTCGGCCCGAGTGCCTTGGGAAGCGCTGAAGGCTCTGAACTCATCAGAATCGAAGTTCAACCCATTATCAGTGATGATGTTGTGCGGAACATGATACGTCTCCGTCGTATCTACTTTTACAAACACTTTTGCCCTTGTTTTGGACTCTAACTTGCACGATTTGAATGGAACTAACCCGGACTGACGCTGTTTTCAGCAGACTTTCCATGGTGTTATTTATGTGCAGAAACATAAGTTCTCGGAATGACCTGAAACTCCACGGAACGTATTTTTGGAAAATATAAAAAATAGTAGAAGAAGAATCCACGTCAGGGGGGCCTCCACCTGTCCACGAGGGTGGGGGCACGCCTGCCCCCCTGGGCGCGCCCCCTGCCTCGTGGGCCCCCTGACGCTCCACCGACCTCAACTCCAACTCCATATATTCGTGTTCGGGGAGAAAAAAATCAGAGAGAAGGATTCATCGCGTTTTACGATACGGAGCCGCCGCCAAGCCCTAAACTCTCTCGGGAGGGCTGATCTGGAGTCCGTTCGGGGCTCTGGAGAGGGGAATCCGTCGCCATTGTCATCATCAACCATCCTCCATCACCAATTTCATGATGCTCACCGCCGTGCGTGAGTAATTCCATCGTAGGCTTGCTGGACGGTGATGGGTTGGATGAGATTTATCATGTAATCGAGTTAGTTTTGTTAGGGTTTGATCCCTAGTATCCACTATGTTCTGATATTGATGTTGCTATGACTTTGCTATGCTTAATGCTTGTCACTAGGGCCCGAGTGCCATGATTTCAGATCTGAACCTATTATGTTTTCATGAATATATGTGAGTTCTTGATCCTATCTTGCAAGTCTATAGTCACCTACTATGTGTTATGATCCGGCAACCCCGAAGTGACAATAATCGGGACCACTCCCGGTGATGACCGTAGTTTGAGGAGTTCATGTATTCACTATGTGTTAATGCTTTGGTCCGGTACTCTATTAAAAGGAGGCCTTAATATCCCTTAGTTTCCAATAGGACCCCGCTGCCATGGGAGGGTAGGACAAAAGATGTCATGCAAGTTCTTTTCCATAAGCACGTATGACTATATTCGGAGTACATGCCTACATTACATTGATGAATTGGAGCTAGTTCTGTATCACCCAATGTTATGACTGTTACATGATGAACCGCATCCGGCATAACTCTCCATCACCGATCCAATGCCTACGAGCTTTTCACATATTGTTCTTCGCTTATTTACTTTTCCGTTGCTACTGTTACAATCACTACAAAACCCAAAAATATTACTTTTGCTACCGTTACAGTTACTTCCATATTACTTTGCTACTAAATACTTTTCTGCAGATTCTAAGTTATCCAGGTGTGGTTGAATTGACAACTCAACTGCTAATACTTGAGAATATTCTTTGGCTCCCCTTGTGTCGAATCAATAAATTTGGGTTGAATAAGCTACCCTCGAAAACTGTTGTGATCCCCTATACTTGTGGGTTATCAAGACTATTTTCTGGCGCCGTTGCCGGGGAGCATAGCTCTATTCTTTGAGTCACTTGGGATTTATATCTGCTGGTCACTATGAAGAACTTGAAAGACGAGAAAACAAAATTTTATCCCTCAACTACGAGGGGAGGTAAGGAACTGCCATCTAGCTCTGCACTTGATTCACCTTCTGTTTTGAGTAAGCTTGTGACACCTAAACCTGCTTCTGCTATTAATTCTGATATGTCGCATGTTATTGATGATGCCCTTCTGCTATGCATGATACTTATGATGAAACTACTTCTATGCTTGATACTACTGTGCCACTTGGTGAATTTCTTGATGAACAACTTGCTAGGGCTAGAGAGAATGAAATTATTGAAACTGATAATATTGATGAAAGTGATGATGAAGACTCTCCCCCTAATAAATATGAATTGCCTGTTGTTCCTGAGGGTTATGTTATGGATGAAGAAGCTTCTAGAGCTATTTTAGCTTGCAATGATAGATATGATCTAAAGAGGCTATTAGCTAAATGGAAGCAGCAATCTCTTAATGCTAGAATGAAACCTGACCCTGCTTTTGCTACTTCACCTATCTGTGTTACTGATAAGGATTATGAATTCTCTGTTGATCCTGATATAATTACTTTGGTTGAATCTGATCCTTTTTATGGCTATGAATCTGAAACTGTTGTGGCACATCTTACTAAATTAAATGATATAGCCACCCTGTTAACTAATGATGAGAAATCTCGCTACCTTTATATCCTTAAAATATTTCCGTTCTCATTAAAGGGTGATGCTAAGATATGGTTTAATTCTCTTGATTCTAGTTGTGTGCGTAGTCCCCAGGATATGATTTATTACTTCTCTGCTAAATATTTCCCTGCTCATAAGAAACAAGCTACTTTAAGGGATATATATAATTTTGCGCAAATTGAAGAAGAGAGTCTCCCACAAGCATGGGGGAGGCTTCTCCAATTACTTAATGCTTTGCCTGATCATCCTCTTAAGAAAAATGAAATACTTGATATCTTTTATAATTGACTAACCGATGCTTCCAGAGATTACCTGGATAGTTGTGCTGGTTCTGTTTTCAGGGAAAGAACACCGGATGAAGCTGAAATTCTATTGAATAATATGTTGATAAATGAAAATAATTGGACACTTCCTGAGCCAATTCCTGAGCCTATTCCTAAACCAACTCCGAAGAAGAGGGGTGTTCTATTTCTCAGTCCTGAAGATATGCAAGAGGCAAAGAAATCTATGAAGGAAAAGGGTATTAAAGCTGAAGATGTTAAGAATTTACCTCCTATTGAAGAAATACATGGTCTTAATTTACCGCCTGTTGAAGAAATATATGATCTTAATCCATCACCTATTGAAGATACTCACGGTCTTGATAACCCGACACAGGTAGTAAAGGTAAATTCTCTCTATAGATATGATAAAGCTGAAATCCCTCCTACTAAGTTTGCTAGCCAATGTTTGGATGAGTTTGATAATTTTATGGTTAAGCAAGAAGATTACAATGCTTATTTTGGTAGACAATTAAAACAAAATGCTTATATGATTGAACACTTGGGTGATTATATGTCTAGAGTTAAAGGTGAACTTAAACTCATTAGTAAACATGCTTCTATGGTTACCACTCAAGTAGAACAAGTACTTAAAGCTCAAAATGATTTGCTCAATGAATTGAATAGTAAGAATAATGATTATGTTGTTAGAGTGGCTACTAGAACTGGTAAGATGACTCAGGAACCTTTGTATCCTGAAGGCCACCCTAAGAGAATTGAACAAGATTCTCAGAGAAATAATATTGATGCACCTAGTCCTTCTAAAAAGAAGAAAAAGAAAAATGATAGGACTTTGCATGCTTCTAGTGAACCTATTGCTGAACCACCTGAGAATCCAAATGACATTTCTATTTCCGATGCTGAAATACAATCTGGTAATGAACATGAACCTAGTGAAAATGTTAATGATGATGTTCATGATGATGCTCAACCTAGCAATGATAATGATGTAGAAATTGAACCTGCTGTTGATCTTGATAACCCACAATCAAAGAATCAACGTTATGATAAGAGAGAATTTGTTGCTAGGAAACACGGTAAAGAAAGAGAACCATGGGTTCAGAAACCCATGCCTTTTCCTCCTAAACCATCCAAGAAAAAGGATGATGAGGATTTTGAGCGCTTTGCTGAAATGATTAGACCTATCTTTTGCGTATGCGATTAACTGATATGCTCAAAATGAATCCTTATGCTAAGTATATGAAAGAAATTGTTACAAATAAAAGAAAGATACCGGAAGCTGAAATTTCCACCATGCTTGCTAAGTACACTTTTAAGGGTGGAATACCAAAGAAACTTGGAGATCCAGGAGTACCTACTATACCATGCTCCATTAAAAGAAACTATGTTAAAACTGCTTTATGTGATCTTGGAGCCGGTGTTAGTGTTATGCCTCTCTCTTTATATCGTAGACTTGATTTGAATAAGTTGACACCTACTGAAATATCTTTGCAAATGGCTGATAAATCAACTTCTATACCTGTCGGTATTTGTGAGGATGTGCCTGTTGTGGTTGCAAACGTTACTATTTTAACGGACTTTGTTATTCTTGATATTCCCGAGGACGATAGTATGTCTATTATTCTTGGAAGAACTTTTTTGAATACTGCAGGGGCTGTTATTGATTGCAACAAAGGCAATGTCACTTTTCATGTTAATGGTAATGAGCATACGGTACACTTTCCGAGGAAACAACCTCAAGTCCACAGTATCAATTCTATTGGAAAAATTCCATCGATTATTTTTGGAGGTTTTGAATTTCCTCTTCCTACTGTCAAGAAGAAATATGATATTCTTATTATTGGGGATGTGCATATCCCCGTTGAGGTAACATAGTGTTATTCGAAATTTCTCCGGTTCCATGTTATTCGGAATGAGTTTGTTAACAAGACTTGATCAACCTTGTTAGTGGATTCCTTTTGATGAGCATGAGATGGATGAAGTTAGAAGCACAACCTTCTGTACCCTCCTTCTACTTTCTGTTATTTAGTTGAAATAAAGTAAAAATAGTATTTTCTGTCTGTTTTCTGATTTATCCGTGCAATATAAAATACCCCGAAAATAAAAGTTCTCCAAATGCCCCGAAATTGAATATGATTTTTTCTGGAATATTTGAGAATATCTGGCACTGAGAACACAGCAGGGGGAGCAAGCACCTGGCCACGAGGGTCCAGGGCGCGCCCCCTGCCTCGTGGGCCCACGGTGGCTCCCCTCCACTTATTCCTGCACCCACACACTTCTTCTTCCTCCCAAAAAAATCACCATCCAGCTCAAGCACGAGTTCTAGCTCATTTTGCTGCGATTTTTGATCTCCTTGCTCAAAGCACCTCTCACAAAACTGCTTGGGGGGATTGTTCCTTGGTATGTGACTCCTCCATTGGTCCAATTAGTTTTTATTCTAGTGCTTTATTCATTGCAAATTTGTGCTGCCTAGGTGACCATGTTCTTGAGCTTGCATGTCAAATTTATATGGTTCCAAGTAGTTCTAATGCTTGATATAGTCTCTAGGCACTTGTAGGAGTAGTTGCTATCAATTTTGTTGAGCTTGGTTCACTTTTATTTGAAGTTACTAAAAATTTCAGAATTTTTTCAGAGGAAGAAATATGTTTAGGAAAATGTACCAAGGTGGTCCTTCAAGGAAGCAAGGACCCAGGCTTGCAATGCGTGATGCTGATGATGAACCACCAAGGGACGCCCAGTGCGGCCTTGTGAATGGCCTTCAGAAGACTTTATGGATCGAGCAGAAATCAAAGAAGAATTTAACGCATATTTGCGTAACGCCGATCTTGTGAGCTTCGAGGCAGAAAAGTGCCCCCAGTACCACTATCTCACTAGTTCCTTTGTGAGGAGGTTTGAATATTCATCTTCACGTAATTCTCAAACTGTCCTGTTTGATCTTTATGAGAATTCTTATACTATGGACTTAGAGGATTTTACCACTGCTTGCAAACTTCCACAATGGGGTAGTCCTCGTGAACCTCGCAAATCTGAATTTAGAGATTTTCTTGCCAGTATAACTGTGGGTGAATCTAGAGACATAACACAAGCTACCATAGGGAGTATTCATTTTCCTGCTATACATTATTTTGCTTTCTTCATAGGTAGGTGCATAAATGGTAAGGATAAAGCATGTCACATGTGTGTCCCTGGCCTCAGTATTCTTAGGAGTGCTATGTTAGGAGATAAATCTTATAATTTGGGAGCTATTGTTGCACGTAGGTCGCATAATAATAAAATTAATGCAGATTTCTTTGGAGGAATTTATGCAACCCGTCTAGCTAATTTTCTTGAGGTACCTATACGTGAGTATGATGTTGAGCTGCCTAATGTTTATTTAGATTATAATGCCATGGTTCATCATCATTTTCTTGAGAGGAACGAGCAGTCCCTCCAGTATCGCTTAATCTTTGACAGACGTCGTGCTGTCCATATTACTCTCCCTGCTCCTGCCTTCTTTGATTATCAGGCAAAAGGAAGACATGTTATTACCAGAGAGGAGGCAGATGAGTACGAGAGGAGGGCGGAGGCAGCTCGCCGCCACGCTACAGCTCAGGAGGCAATAGCCGCCGCATCTCAGTACGACCCCGGTTACAACTATGGATATCCGCCAGGCCAGTCGTGGCAATAAACCAACTTAGGCCAAAAGCCTAAGCTTGGGGGAGTACGTATTTCCCACCGACATTACATTTATGTTTACACACTCATTGCTAGTTGTTGGTGCTCATACTTTTTCACTGTAATATCCATGCTAGTTTATTTCTCCTTTTTCATGTTTTCTTCTTGTGTGTTTGATAAACCTTAAGAAAAACAAAAAAATAGTGTAGCTTTAAGCTAGTTTACTTTTCTTGCTGTAGTAGTAATAACTAAAAGAAAACCCAAAAAGATTTCCCGTTCTTCTTTTGCTTGTTGGGAGCTTTCCCGTGTAAATAGTTGTATTTCTTTTCTTTTCTTTGGGGGTCGATAGGAGAAGACCATAATTAAATTGTTGAAGTGGCTCTTATATGCATTATTGTTGATTTAACCAAGAGCCCATATTGCCTTGTCTTCTCCTGTTTATTGAATGCTCGCAGATTCCAGCTTAGTCCAATGCACGTGCACTCTTATTATTTTTACATCATTCGGTCGTGCAAGTGAAAGGCAATTATGACGATATATGATGGACTGACTGAGATGAGAGAAGCTGGTATGAACTCGACCTCTCTTGTTTTTGTAAATATGATTAGTTCATCGTTCTTGATTCAGCCTATTATGAATAAACATGTTTGCAATGACAATTAGAGATCATAGTTGCTCGTGCCAGGCTTGATTAGCTATGAGTTATAATGGTTTACCTTGCGTGCCAACATGCTATTAAAATGGTTGTGATGTGGTATAGTGGGGTGGTATCCTCCTTTGAATGATTTAAGTGACTCGACTTGGCACATGTTCACACATGTAGTTGAAACAAATCAACATAGCCTTCACGATATTTATGTTCATGGTGGATTATATCCTACTCATGCTTGCACTCAATGTTTATTAATTTTAATGCATGTTCATGACTGTTGTCGCTCTCTAGTTGGTCGCTTCCCAGTCTTTTGCTAGCCTTCACTTGTACTAAGCGGGAATACTGCTTGTGCATCCAATTCCTTAAACCCCAAAGTTATGCCATATGAGTCCACTATACCTTCCTATATGCGGTATCTACCTGCCGTTCCAAGTAAATTTGTATGTGCCAAACTCCAAACCTTCAAATGAAATTCTGTTTTGTATGCTCGAATAGCTCATGTATCAACTAGGGCTGTCCTTATCTTCCATGTTAGGCGGGTTATTCTCAAGAGGAGTGGACTCCGCTCCTCACTCACGAGAAAATGGCTGGTCACCGGGATGCCCAGTCCCATGCTTTATGCAAATCAAATCAAAATAATTGCAAACAAAACTCCCCCTGGGACTGTTGTTAGTTGGAGGCACTCGTTGTTTCGAGCAAGCCATGGATTGATGCTAGTGGTGGAGGGGGAGTATAAACTTTACCATTCTGTTTGGGAACCGTCTATAATGTGTGTAGCATAGAAGATATCGCCATCTCTTGGTTGTTATGTTGACAATGAAAGTATGCCGCTCAAAATATTATTTATCTCTGCTTTAAAATCGAGCTCTGGCACCTCTACAAATCCCTGCTTCCCTCTGCGAAGGGCCTATCTATTTATTTTTATGTTGAGTCATCACCCTCTTATTAAAAGCACCAGCTGGAGAGCACCGCTGTCATTTGCATTCATTACTATTAATTTATATTGGGTATGACTATGACTGGATCTCTTTTACCATGAATTACAATGTCTAGTCAGTCCTTGATCTTTAAAGGTGCTCTGCATTTATGTTTTGCGGTCTCAGAAAGGGCTAGCGAGATACCATCTTGTTATATCATATTATGATTGTTTTGAGAAAGTGTTGTCATCCAAGATTTATTATTATTGCTCGCTAGTTGATTATGTCATTGACATGAGTAAACATGAGACCTAAATGTTATTGTGAATATGGTTAGTTATAATCTTTGCCGAAAACTTGAATGCTGGCTTACATATTTACAACAACAAGAGCAAACAGAGTTTGTAATTTTTTTTCTTTATCACTTTCAGTTTATCAACTGAATTGCTTGAGGACAAGCAAAGGTTTAAGCTTGGGGGAGTTGATACGTCTCCGTCGTATCTAATTTTCCAAACACTTTTGCCCTTGTTTTGGACTCTAACTTGCATGATTTGAATGGAACTAACCCGGACTGACGCTGTTTTCAGCAGACTTTCCATGGTGTTATTTATGTGCAGAAACAAAAGTTCTCGGAATGACCTGAAACTCCACGGAACGTATTTTTGGAAAATATTAAAAATACTGGAAGAAGAATCCACGTCAGGGGGGCCTCCACCTGTCCACGAGGGTGGGGGCGCGCCTGCACCCCTGGGCGCGCCCCCTGCCTTGTGGGCCCCCTGACGCTCCACCGACCTCAACTCCAACTCCATATATTCGTGTTCGGGGTGGAAAAAACCAGAGAGAAGGATTCATCGCGTTTTACGATACGGAGCCACCGCCAAGCCCTAAACTCTCTCGGGAGGGCTGATCTGGAGTCCGTTCGGGGCTCCGGAGAGGGGAATTCGTCGCCATCGTCATCATCAACCATCCTCCATCACCAATTTCATAATGCTCACCACCGTGCGTGAGTAATTCCATCGTAGGCTGCTACCTCTTGAGCACTGCGTTGGTTTTCCCTTGAAGTGGAAAGGGTGATGCAGCAAAGTAGTGTAAGTATTTCCCTCAATTTTTGAGAACCAAGGTATCAATCCAGTAGGAGGCTACGCGCGAGTCCCTCGCACCTACACAAACAAATAAATCCTCGCAACCAACGCGATAAGGGGTTGTCAATCCCTACACGGTCACTTACGAGAGTGAGATCTAATAGATATGATAAGATAATATTTTTGGTATTTTTATGATAAAGATGCAAAGTAAAATAATAGCAAAATAAAAGGCAACGGAAATAGCTAAGTGTTGGAAGATTAATATGATGGAAGATAGACCCGGGGGCCATAGGTTTCACTAGTGGCCTCTCTAAAGAGCATAAGTATTTACGGTGGGTGAACAAATTACTATTGAGCAATTGACAGAATTGAGCATAGTTATGAGAATATCTAGGTATGATCATGTATATAGGCATCACGTCCGAGACAAGTAGACCGACTCCTGCCTGCATCTACTACTATTACTCCACACATCGACCGCTATCCAGCATGCATCTAGAGTATTAAGTTCATAAGAACAGAGTAACGCTTTAAGCAAGATGACATGATGTAGAGGGATACATTCATGCAATATGATAAAAAAACCATATTGTTATCCTCGATGGCAACAATACAATACGTGCCTTGCTGCCCCTACTGTCACTGGGAAAGGACACCGCAAGATTGAACCCAAAGCTAAGCACTTCTCCCATTGCAAGAAAGATCAATCTAGTAGGCCAAACCAAACTGATAATTCGAAGAGACTTGCAAAGATAACCAATCATACATAAAAGAATTCAGAAGATTCAAATATTGTTCATAGATAAACTTGATCATAAACTCAAAATTCATCGGTCTCAACAAACACACCGCAAAAGAAGATTACATCGAATAGATCTCCACAAGAGAGGGGGAGAACATTGTATTGAGATCCAAAAAGAGAGAAGAAGCCATCTAGCTAATAACTATGGACCCGAAGGTCTGAGGTAAACTACTCACACTTCATCGGAGAGGCTATGGTGTTGATGTAGAAGCCCTCCGTGATCGATGCCCCCTCCGGCGGAGCTCCGGAACAGGCCCCAAGATGGGATCTCGTGGGTACAGAAGGTTGCGGCGGTGGAATTAGGTTTTTGGCTCCGTATCTGGTCGTTTGGGGGTACGTAGGTATATATAGGAGGAAGGAGTACATCGGTGGAGCAACGTGGGGCCCACGAGGATGGAGGGCGCGCCTGGGGGGGGGGGGTAGGCGCGCCCCCCTACCTCGTGGCTTCCTGGAAGCTTCCTTGACGTAGGGTCCAAGTCTCCTGGATCACGTTCGTTCCGAAAATCACGTTCCCGAAGGTTTCATTCCGTTTGGACTCCGTTTGATATTCTTTTTCCGCGAAACTCTGAAATAGGCAAAAAACAACAATTCTGGGTTGGGCCTTCAGTTAATAGGTTAGTCCCAAGAATAATATAAAAGTGAATAATAAAGCCCAATAATGTCCAAAACAGAAGATAATATAGCATGGAGCAATCAAAAATTATAGATACGTTGGAGACGTATCAAGCATCCCCATGCTTAATTCCTGCTCGTCCTCGAGTAGGTAAATGATAAAAACAGAATTTTTGATGTGGAATGCTACTTGGCATAATTTCAATGTAATTCTTCTTAATTGTGGTATGAATATTCAAATCCGAAAGATTCAAGATAAAAGTTCAATATTGACATAAAAATAATAATACTTCAAGCATACTAACTAAGCAATTATGTCCTCTCAAAATAACATGGCCAAAGAAAGTTCATCCCTACAAAATCATATAGTTTAGTCATGCTCCATTTTCGTCACACAAGAATGCTCTCATCATGCACAACCCCGATGACAAGCCAAGCAATTGTTTCATACTTTAGTAATCTCAAAAACTTTCAACTTTCACGCAATACATGAGCGTGAGCCATGGATATAGCACTATGGGTGGAATAGAATATAATGATGGGGGTTATGTGGAGAAGACAAAAAGGAGAAAGTCTCACATCAACGAGGCTAATCAATGAGCTATGGAGATGCCCATCGATTGATGTTAATGCAAGGAGTAGGGATTGCCATGCAACGGATGCACTAGAGCTATAAATATATGAAAGCTCAACAAAAGAAACTAAGTGGGTGTGCATCCAACTTGCTTGCTCACGAAGACCTAGGGCACTTGAGGAGGCCCATTGTTGGAATATACAAGCCAAGTTCTATAATGAAAAATTCCCACTAGTATATGAAAGTGACAAAACAAGAGACTCTCTATCAAGAAGATTATGGTGCTACTTTGAAGCACAAGTGTGGTAAAAGGATAGTAACATTGTCCCTTCTCTCTTTTTCTCTTTTTTGGGCCTTCTCTTTTTTTATGGCCTTTCTCTCTCTTTTTTTTATTCCTCACTTGGGACAATGCTCTAGAAAATGATGATCATCACACTTCTATTTATTTACAACGCAATGATTACAACTCGATACTAGAACAAAGTATGACTCTATATGAATGCCTCCGGCGGTGTACCGGGATATGCAATGAACCAAGAGTGACATGCATGAAAGAATTATGAACGGTGGCTTTGCCACAAATACTATGTCAACTACATGATCATGCAAAGCAATATGACAATGATGAATGTGTCATGATAAACGGAACGGTGGAAAGTTGCATGGCAATATATCTCGGAATGGCTATGGAAATGCCATAATAGGTAGGTATGGTGGCTGTTTTGAGGAAGATATAAGGAGGTTTATGTGTGAAAGAGCGTATCATATCACGGGGTTTGGATGCACTGGCGAAGTTTGCACCAACTCTCAATGTGAGAAAGGGCAATGCACGGTACCGAAGAGGCTAGCAATGATGGAAAGGTGAGAGTGCGTATAATCCATGGACTCAACATTAGTCATAAAGAACTCACATACTTATTGCAAAAATCTACAAGTCATCAAAAACCAAGCACTACGCGCATGCTCCTAGGGGGATAGATTGGTAGGAAAAGACCATCGCTCGTCCCCGACCGCCACTCATAAGGAGGACAATCAAAGAACACCCCATGTTTCAAATTTGTTACATAACGTTTACCATACGTGCATTCTACGTGACTTGCAAACTTCAACACAAGTATTTCTCAAATTCACAACTACTCAACTAGCACAACTTTGATATCACTACCTCCATGTCTCAAAACAATTATCAAGCATCAAACTTCTCTTAGTATTCAACACACTCATAAGAAAGTTTTTACTAATCTTGAATACCTAGCATATTAGGATTATTTAAGCAAATTACCATGCTATTTAAGACTCTCAAAATAATCTAAGTGAAGCATGAGAGATCAATAGTTTCTATAAAACAAATCCACCACCGTGCTCTAAAAGATATAAGTGAAGTACTAGAGCAAAAACTATATAACTCAAAAGATATAAGTGAAGCACATAGAGTATTCTAATAATTTCCGAATCATGTGTGTCTCTCTCAAAAGGTGTGTACAGCAAGGATGATTGTGGTAAACTAAAAAGCAAAGACTCAAATCATACAAGACGCTCCAAGCAAAGCACATATCATGTGGTGAATAAAAATATAGCTCCAAGTAAAGTTACCGATGGAAGTAGACGAAAGAGGGGATGCCTTCCGGGGCATCCCCAAGCTTTGGATTTTAGGTGTCCTTAGATTATCTTGGGGGTGCCATGGGCATCCCCAAGCTTAGGCTCTTGCCACTCCTTGTTCCATAATCCATCAAATCTTTCACCCAAAACTTGAAAACTTCACAACACAAAACTCAGCAGAAAATCTCGTGAGCTCCGTTAGCGAAAGAAAACAAAAGGCCACTTCAAGATACTGTAATGAACTCATTCTTTATTTATATCGGTGTTAAACCTACTGTATTCCAACTTCTCTATGGTTTATAAACTATTTTACTAGCCATAGATTCATCAAAATAAGCAAACAACACACGAAAAACAGAATCTGTCAAAAACAGAACAGTCTGTAGTAATCTGTAACTAACGCAAACTTCTAGAACTCCAAAAAATCAGCCAAAATAGGAAGACCTAGACAATTTGTTTATTGATCAGAAGCAATTGGAATCAATATTTTATCACATTCTGGTGATTTTTAACAATTATTTTCGTGAACAGAAAGTTTCTGGAAATTTCTACAAGATCAAATAACTATCATCCAAGAAGATCCTATAGGTTTAACTTGGAACAAAAACTAATTAAAATATAAAAACACATCTAACCAGAGGCTAGATAAAATATTTATTCCTAAACAGAAGCAAAAAAGCAAAAAAACTAAAAATAAAATTGGGTTGCCTCCCAACAAGCGCTATCGTTTAACGCCCCTAGCTAGGCATAAAAGCAAGGATAGATCTAAGTATTGCCATCTTTGATGGGCAATCCATAAGTGGCTCTCATAATAGATTCATATGGTAATTTTATTTTCTTCCTAGGGAAGTGTTCCATGCCTTCCTTTAATGGAAATTGAAATCTAATATTCCCTTCCTTCATATCAATAATTGCACCAATCGTTCTAAGGAAAGGTCTACCAAGAATAATAGGACATGAAGGATTGCAATCTATGTCAAGAACGATAAAATCTACGGGCACATAGTTCATATGTGCAACAATAAGAACATCATTAATTCTTCCCATAGGTTTCTTAATAGTGGAATCCGCAAGGTGCAAGTTTAAAGAGCAATCTTCAAAATCACGGAAACCTAGCAAATCACACAAAGTTTTTGGAATCGTGGAAACACTAGCACCCAAATCACACAAAGCATATCATTCATGATCTTTAATCTTAATTTTAATAGAAGGTTCCCACTCATCATAAAGTTTTCTAGGTATAGAAACTTCCAACTCAAGTTTTTCTTCATAAGATTGTATCAAAGCATCAACGATGTGTTTGGTAAAGGCTTTATTTTGACTATAAGCATGAGGAGAATTTAGCACGGATTGCAACAAGGAAATACAATCTATCAAAGAGCAATTATCATAATAAAATTCCTTGAAATACAAAATAGTGGGTTCATTAATATCTAATGTTTTGATCTCTTCAATCCCACTTTTATCAATTTTAGCATCAAGATCTAAAAACTCTGAATTTTTGGAACGCCTTCTAGGTAAAGGTGGATCATATTCAGTCCCATCATTATCAAGATTCATATTGCAAAACAAAGATTTAATAGGGGACACATCAATAACTTTTAGATCTTCATCTTTATTTTCATAGAAATTTGAAGAACACGCTTTCATAAAGCAATCTTTCTTAGCACGCATCCTAGCGGTTCTTTCTTTGCACTCATCAATGGAAATTCTCATGGCTTTGAGAGACTCATTGATATCATGCTTAGGAGGAATAGATCTAAGTTTTAAAGAATCAACATCAAGAGAAATTCTATCAACGTTCCTAGCCAATTCATCAACTTTAAGCAATTTCTCTTCAAGCAAAGCATTGAAATTCTTTTGCGAATTCATAAATTCCTTAACACTAGTCTCAAATTAAGAGGGCATATTATTAAAATTTCCATAAGAATTGTTGTAGGAATTACCATAATTATTAGAGGAATTACTAGGATAAGGCCTATGATTAAAGTTTCCTCTATATGCGTTGTTACCAAAATTATTCCTACCAACAAAATTCACATCCATAGATTCATTATTATTCTCAATCAAAGTAGACAAAGGCATATCATTAGGATCATAAGAAACACTCTTAGTAGCAAATAATTTCATAAGTTCATCCATCTTTCCACTCAAAACATTAATTTCTTCTATCGCATGCACTTTTTTACTAGTAGATCTTTCAGTGTGCCATTGAGAATAATTAACCATAATATTATCTAGGAGTTTAGTAGCTTCTCCTAAAGTGATTTCCATAAAAGTGCCTCCCGCGGCCGAATCTAAAAGATTTCTAGAAGCAAAATTCAATCCGGCATAAAATTTTTGTATAATCATCCACAAATTCAAACCATGCGTGGGGCAATTACGTATCATTAATTTCATCCTCTCCCAAGCTTGTGCAACATGCTCATGATCAAGTTGCTTAAAATTCATAATATCGTTTCTAAGAGAGATGATTTTAGCGGGAGGAAAATACTTAGAGATAAAAGCATCTTTGCACTTATTCCAAGAATCAATACTACTTTTAGGCAAAGACGAAAACCAAGCTTTAGCACGATCTCTAAGCGAAAAAGGAAATAGCTTCAATTTAACAATATCATTGTCCACATCTTTCTTCTTTTGCATACCACACAAATCAACGAAGCTATTCAGATGAGTAGCGACATCTTCACTAGGAAGGCCGGCGAATTGATCTTTCATGACAAGATTCAACAAAGCAGCATTGATTTCACAAGATTCAGTATTGGTAAGAGGAGCAATTGGAGTGCTAAGGAAATCATTATTGTTGGTATTGGTAAAGTCACATAATTTGGTATTATCTTGAGCCATCGTGACAAACAAGCAATCCAACACACGAGCAAACGAAAAGCAAGCGAACAAAAGGCGAACGGAAAAGAGAGGGCGAATAAAACGGCAAGGGTGAAGTGGGGGAGAGGAAAATGAGAGGCAAATGGCAAATAATGTAATGCGGGAGATAAGGGTTTGTGATGGGTACTTGGTATGTTGACTTTTGCGTAGACCTCCCCGGCAACAGCGCCAGAAATCCTTCTTGCTACCTCTTGAGCACTGCGTTGGTTTTCCCTTGAAGAGGAAAGGGTGATGCAGCAAAGTAGCGTAAGTATTTCCCTCAGTTTTTGAGAACCAAGGTATCAATCCAGTAGGAGGCAACGCGCGAGTCCCTCGCACCTACACAAACAAATAAATCCTCGCAACCAACGCGATAAGGGGTTGTCAATCCCTACACGGTCACTTACGAGAGTGAGATCTGATAGATATGATAAGATAATATTTTTGGTATTTTTATGATAAAGATGCAAAGTAAAATAAAAGCAAAATAAAAGGCAATGGAAATAGCGAAGTGTTGGAAGATTAATATGATGGAAGATAGACCCGGGGGCCATAGATTTCACTAGTGGCTTCTCTCAAGAGCATAAGTATTTACGGTGGATGAACAAATTACTGTTGAGCAATTGACAGAATTGAGCATAGTTATGAGAATATCTAGGTATGATCATGTATATAGGCATCACGTCCGAGACAAGTAGACCGACTCCTGCCTGCATCTACTACTATTACTCCACACATCGACCGCTATCCAGCATGCATCTAGAGTATTAAGTTCATAAGAACAGAGTAACGCTTTAAGCAAGATGACATGATGTAGAGGGATAAATTCATGCAATATGATAAAAAAAACCATCTTGTTATCCTCGATGGCAACAATCCAATACGTGCCTTGCTGCCCCTACTGTCACTGGGAAAGGGCACCGCAAGATTGAACCCAAAGCTAAGCACTTCTCCCATTGCAAGAAAGATCAATCTAGTAGGCCAAAACAAACACACCGCAAAAGAAGATTACATCGAATAGATCTCCACAAGAGAGGGGGAGAACATTGTATTGAGATCCAAAAAGAGAGAAGAAGCCATCTAGCTAATAACTATGGACCCGAAGGTCTGAGGTAAACTACTCACACATCATCGGAGAGGCTATGGTGTTGATGTAGAAGCCCTCCATGATCGATGCCCCCTCCGGCGGAGCTCCGGAAAAGGCCCCAAGATGGGATCTCGTGGGTACAGAAGGTTGCGGCGGTGGAATTAGGTTTTTGGCTCCGTATCTGATCGTTTGGGGGTACGTAGGTATATATAGGAGGAAAGAGTACGTCGGTGGAGCAACATGGGGCCCACGAGGGCGGAGGGCGCGCCTGGGGGGGTAGGCGCGCCCCCTACCTCATGCCCTCCTGGTTGATGTCTTGACGTAGGGTCCAAGTCCTCCGGATCACGTTCGTTCCGAAAATCACGTTCCCGAAGGTTTCATTCCGTTTGGACTCCGTTTGATATTCTTTTTCTGCGAAACTCTGAAATAGGCAAAAAACAGCAATTATGGGCTGGGCCTCCGGTTAATAGGTTAGTCCCAAAAATAATATAGAAGTGTATAATTAAGCCCGATAATGTCCAAAACAGAATATAATATAGCATGGAACAATAAAAAATTATAGATACGTTGGAGACGTATCAGCGGCCAAAGAAGAGCGGCGGCGGCAGCCTGACAGTGGCGGCGGCTAGGTTAGAAGTGCGGCGGCGGTGCTCGATGTAGGCGAAGAATCCTGACAGCGTGACGAAGACCGGCGGACGGTGGCGTTCTCGCGCCAAGGGAGACGGCGCGGTGCATACCACGGGAGGTCGACGCGCGGTGATGGCGGAGTGGACCGCGGGCCACGGTGCTACAGCCCAAAGGGGCGACGCAGCGGCGGCAGGCGGGTCAGGGCGACGGCGGGAAGACCTCGGGGCGGCGGCGGGGATCGCGGGCCGCGACGCTGCGGCCCGAAGGGGCGACGCACCGGCGGTTCGCGAGTCGGTGCAACCGCTGGGACAACCTCGGGGCGGCAGCGGGGACGCGTATCGCGACACTATGGCCCAAAGGGGCGACGCAGCAGTGACACACGAGTCGATGCAGCCACGAGGAGAACCATGGGGCCCCGGCGCTGCGGCCCGACGAGGCGACGCAGCGGTAGCCCGATGCTCGATCGGCAGAGAGGCGCGCGGTACTCGGGATGATCCTCACAGGACCCGCGGAGGCACGCGTAACTGACAGGCCAGGTTGGTCGTGAAGGAAATATGCCCTAGAGGCAATAATAAAGTTATTATTTATTTCCTTATATCATGATAAATGTTTATTATTCATGCTAGAATTATGTTAACCGGAAACTTGATACATGTGTGAATACATAGACAAACAGAGTGTCACTAGTATGCCTCTACTTGACTAGCTCGTTGATCAAAGATGGTTATGTTTCCTAGCCATAGACATGAGTTGTCATTTGATTAACGGGATCACATCATTAGGAGAATGATGTGATTGACTTGACCCATTCCGTTAGCTTAGCACTCGGTCATTTAGTATGTTGCTATTGCTTTCTTCATGACTTATACATGTTCCTATGACTATGAGATTATGCAACTCCCGTTTACCGGAGGAACACTTTGTGTGCTACCAAACGTCACAACGTAACTGGGTGATTATAAAGGTACTCTACAGGTGCTTCCAAAGGTACTTGTTGGGTTGGCGTATTTCGAGATTAGGATTTGTCACTCCGATTGTCGGAGAGGTATCTCTGGGCCCACTCAGTAATGCACATCACTATAAGCCTTGCAAGCATTGTAACTAATGAGTTAGTTGCGGGATGATGTATTACGGAACGAGTAAAGAGACTTGCCGGTAACGAGATTGAACTAGGTATTGAGATACCGACGATCGAATCTCGGGCAAGTAACATACCGGTGACAAAGGGAACAACGTATGTTGTTATGCGGTTTGATCGATAAAGATCTTCGTAGAATATGTGGGAGCCAATATGAGCATCCAGGTTCCGCTATTGGTTATTGACCGGAGACGTGTCTCGGTCATGTCTACATAGTTCTCGAACCCGTAGGGTCCGCACGCTTAAAGTTAGATGACGGTTATATTATGAGTTTATGTGTTTTGATGTACCGAAGGAGTTCGCAGTCCCGGATGAGATCAGGGACATGACGAGGAGTCTCGAAATGGCCGAGACGTAAAGATCAATATATTGGACGACTATATTCGGACTTCGGAAAGGTTCCGAGTGATTCGGGTACTTATCGGAGTACCGGAGAGTTACGGGAATTCGCCGGGGAGAAGTATTGGGTCTTATTGGGCCATACGGGAATAGAGGAGAGAGGCCAAAAGGAAGGAGGCACGCACCCCCCCTCTGGTCCGAATTGGACAAGGGGTGCAGCCCCCTTTTCCTTCTCCCTCTCCCCCTCTTTCCTTCTCTCCTACTCCAACAAGGAATGGAGGAGTCCTACTCCCGGTGGGAGTAGGACTCCCCCCTTGGCGCGCCCTCCTCCTTGGCCGGCTGCCTCCCCCCTTGCTCCTTTATATACGGGGGCAGGGGGGCACTCCATAGACACAACAACTGATCATTGATCTCTTAGCCGTGTGCGGTGCCCCCCTCCACCATATTACACCTCGATAATATTGTAGCGGTGCTTAGGCGAAGCCCTGCGTCGGTAGAACATCATCATCGTCACTACGCCGTCGTGCTGACGAAACTCTCCCTCAACACTCGGCTGGATTGGAGTTCGAGGGACGTCATCGAGCTGAACGTGTGCTGAACTCGGAGGTGCCGTGCGTTCGGTACTTGATCGGTCGGATTGTGAAGACGTACGACTACATCAACCGCGTTGTGTTAACGCTTCCGCTTTCGGTCTACGAGGGTACGTGGACAGCACTCTCCCCTCTCGTTGCTATGCATCACCATGATCTTGCGTGTGCGTAGGAATTTTTTTGAAATTGCTACGTTCCCCACCAGTGGCATCCGAGCCTGGTTTTATGCGTAGATGTTATATGCACGAGTAGAACACAAGTGAGTTGTGGGCGATATAAGTCATACTGCTTACCAGCATGTCATACTTTGGTTCGGCGGTATTGTTGGATGAAGCGGCCCGAACCGACATTACGCGTACGCTTACGCGAGACTGGTTCTACCGACGTGCTTTGCACACAGGTGGCTGGCGGGTGTCAGTTTCTCCAACTTTAGTTGAACCGAGTGTGATTACGCCCGGTCCTTGCGAAGGTTAAAACAACACCAACTTGACAAACTATGTTGTGGTTTTGATGCGTAGGTAAGAACGGTTCTTGCTCAGCCCGTAGCAGCCACGTAAAACTTGCAACAACAAAGTAGAGGACGTCTAACTTGTTTTTGCAGGGCATGTTGTGATGTGATATGGTCAAGACGTGATGAGATATAAGTTGTTGTATGAGATGATCATGTTTTTGTTGAAGTTATCGGCAACTGGCAGAAGCCTTATGGTTGTCTCTTTATTGCATAAGATGCAAGCGCCAAATAATTGCTTTACTATATCATTATGCGATAGCAATAGTTGCAAGAGCAATAGTTGGCGAGACGACCATGTGACAACACATTGATATAGATCAAGATGATGGAGATCATGGTGTCATGCCGGTGAAGATGGAGATCATGACGATGCTTTGGAGATGGAGATCAAAGGCACAAGATGATGATGGCCATATCATGTCACATATTTTGATTGCATGTGATGTTTATCTTTTATGCATCTTATTTTGCTTAGTTCGACGATAGCTTTATAAGATGATCTCTCACTAAATTTCAAGAGAAAAGTGTTCTCCCTGAGTATGCACCTTTGCCAAAGTTCGTCGTGCCCAGACACCACGTGATGATCGGGTGTGATAAGCACTACGTCCATCTACAACGGGTGCAAGCCAGTTTTGCACACGCAGAATACTCAGGTTAAACTTGACGAGCCTAGCATATGCAGATATGGCCTCGGAACACTGAGACCGAAAGGTCGAGCGTGAATCATATAGTAGATATGATCAACATAGTGATGTTCACCATTGAAAACTACTCCATTTCACGTGATGATCGGTTATGGTTTAGTTGATTTGGATCACGTGACCACTTAGATGATTAGAGGGATGTCTATCTAAGTGGGAGTTCTTAAGTAATATGATTAATTGAACTTTAATTTACCATGAACTTAGTCCTGGTATTATTAGCATATCTATGTTGTAGATCAATAGCTCGCGTTGTTGCTTCCCTATGTTTTTATATGTGTTCCTAGAGAAAACTAAGTTGAAAGATGATAGTAGCAATGATACGGACTGGGTCCATGGTCTGAGGTTTATCCTCATTGCTGCACAGAAGAATTATGTCCTTGATGCACCGCTAGGTGACAGACCTATTGCAGGAGCAAATGCAGACGTTATGAACGTTTGGCTAGCTCAATATGATGAATACTTGATAGTTTAGTGCACCATGCTTAACGGCTTAGAATCGGGACTTCAAAGACGTTTTGAACGTCATGGACCATATGAGATGTTCCAAGAGTTGAAGTTAATATTTCAAGCAATTACCCGAGTTGAGAGATATGAAGTCCCCAACAAGTTCTATAGCTAAAAGATGGAGGAGAATAGCTCAAGCAGTGAGCATGTGCTCAGATTGTCTGGGTACTACAATCGCTTGAATCAAGTGGGAGTTAATCTTCCAGATAATATAGTGATTGACAGAATTCTCTAGTCACCATCACCAAGTTAGTAGAACTTCGTGATGAACTATAATATGCAAGGGATAATGGAAACGATTCCCAAGCTCTTCGTGATGCTGAAATCGACAAAGGTAGAAATCAAGAAAAACATCAAGTGTTGATGGTTGACAAGACCACTAGTTTCAAGAAAAGGGCAAAATGGAAGAAGGGGAACTTCAAGAAGAACGGCAAGCAAGTTGCTGCTCGAGTGAAGAAGCTCAAGTCTGGACCTAAGCCTGAGACTAAGTGCGTCTACTGCAAAGGGACTGGTCACTGGAAGCGGAACTACCCCAAGTATTCGGCGGATAAGAAGGATGGCAAAGTGAACAATCTATATTTGATATACATGTTATTGATGTGTACTCTACTAGTGTTTATAGCAACCCCTCGGTATTTGATACTGGTTCAGTTGCTAAGAGTAGTAACTCGAAACAGGAGTTGCAAAATGAACAGAGACTAGTTAAGGGTGAAGTGACGATGTGTGTTGGAAGTGGTTCCAAGATTGATATGATCATCATCGCACACTCCCTATACTTTCGGGATTAGTGTTGAACCTAAATAAGTGTTATTTGGTGTTTGCGTTGAGCATGAATATGATTTGATCATGTTTATTGCAATACGGTTATTCATTTAAGTTAGAGAATAATTGTTGTTCTGTTTACATGAATAAAACCTTATATGGTTACACACCCAATGAAAATGGTTCGTTGGATCTCGATCGTAGTGATACACATATTCATAATATTGAAGCCAAAAGATGCAAAGTTAATAATGATAGTGCAACTTATTTGTGGCACTGCCGTTTAGGTCATATTGGTGTAAAAGCATGAAGAAACTCCATGCTGATGGGCTTTGGAATCACTTGATGCTTGCGAACCATGCCTTATGGGCAAGATGACTAAGACTCCGTTCTCTGGAACAATGGAGCGAGCAACTGACTTATTGGAAATAATACATACTGATGTATGCGATCCGATGAGTGTTGAGGCTCGCGGCGGGTATCGTTATTTTCTGACCTTCACAGATGATTTGAGCAGATATGGGTATATCAACTTGATGAAACATAAGTCTGAAGCATTTGAAAAGTTCAAAGAATTTCAGAGTGAAGTGGAAAATCATCGTGACAAGAAAATAAGGTTTCTACGATCTGATCGCGGAGACAAATATTTGAGTTACGAGTTTGGTCTTCAATTAAAACAATGTGGAATAGTTTCACAAATTCGTGCCACCTGGAACACCACAGCATAATGGTGTGTCCGAACATCATAGCCGTACTTTATTGGATATAGTGCAATCTATGATGTTTCTTACCGATTTACCACTATAGTTTTGGGGTTATGCATTAGAGACAGCTGCATTCACGTAAAAAGGGCACCATCTAAATCCGTTTGAGACGACACCGTATGAACTGTGGTTTGGCAAGAAACCAAAGTTGTCGTTTCTTAAAGTTTGGGGTTGCGATGCTTATGTGAAAACGCTTCGTCCTGATAAGCTCAAACCCAAATCGGAGAAATGTGTCTTCATAGGATACCCAAAGGAGACAGTTGGGTACACCTTCTATCACAGATCCGAAGGCAAGACATTCGTTGGTAAGTATGGATCCTTTCTAGAGAAGGAGTTTCTCTCGAAAGAAGTGAGTAGGAGGAAAGTAGAACTTGATGAGGTAATTGTACCTGCTCCCTTATTGGAAAGTAGTTCATCGCAGAAACCAGTTTCTGTGACGCCTATACCAATTAGTGAGGAAGTTAATGATGATGATCATGGAACTTCAGATCAAGTTATTACCGAACCTCGTAGGTCAACCAGAGTAAAATCCGCACCAGAGTGGTACGGTAATCCTGTTCTGGAGGTCATGTTACTTGACCATGACGAACCTACGAACTATGAGGAAGCGATGATGAGCCCAGATTCCGCGAAATGGCTTGAGGCAATGAAATCTGAGATGAGATCCATGTATGAGAACAAAGTATGGACTTTGATTGACTTGCCCAATGATCGGCGAGCCATTGAGATTAAATGGATCTTCAAGAGGAAGATGGACGCTGATAGTAGTGTTACTATCTACAAAGCTAGAATTGTCGCAAAAGGTTTTCGACAAGTTTAAGGTGTTGACTACGATGAGAGTTTCTCACTCGTATCTATGCTTAAGTCTGTCCGAATCATGTTAGCAATTGCCGCATTTTATGAAATCTAGCAAATGGATAAACAAAACTGCATTCCTTAATGGATTTATTAAAGAAGAGTTGTATATGATGCAACCAGAAGGTTTTGTCAATCCTAAAGGTGCTAACAAAATATGCAAGCTCCAGCGATCCATCTATGGACTGGTGCAAGCATCTCGGAGTTGGAATATACGCTTTGATAAGTTGATCAAAGGATATAGTTTTATACAGACTTGCGGTGAAGCCTGTATTTACAAGAAAGTGAGTGGGAGCACTACAACATTTCTGATAAGTATATGTGAATGACATATTGTTGATCGGAAATAATGTAGAACTATTCTGCAAAGCATAAAGGAGTGTTTGAAAGGATTTTTTCAAAGAAAGACCTCGGTGAAGCTGCTTACATATTGAGCATCAAGATCTATAGAGATAGATCAAGACGTTTGATAAGTTTTTTCAATGAGTACATACCTTAACAAGATTTTGAAGTGGTTCAAAATGGAACAGTCAAAGAAAGAGTTTCTTGCCTGTGTTACAAGGTGTGAAATTGAGTAAGACTCAAAGCCCGACCACGGCAGAAGATAGAAAAAGAATGAAAGTCATTCCCTATGCCTCGGCCATAGCTTCTATAAAGTATGCCATGCTGTGTACCAGATCTATTGTATACCCTACACTGATTTTGGCAAGGGAGTACAATAGTGATCTAGGAGTAGATCACTGGACACCGGTCAAAATTATCCTTACTGGAATAAGGATATGTTTCTCGATTATGGAAGTGACAAAAGGTTCGTCGTAAAGGGTTACGTCGATGCAAGTTTTGACACTAATCTAGATGACTCTAAGTCTTGGTCTAGATACATATTGAAAGTGGGAGCAATTAGCTAGAGTAGCTCCGTGCAAAGCATTGTAGACATATAAATTTGCAAAATTCTTACGGATCTGAATGTGACAGACCCGTTGACTAAAATTATCTCACAAGCAAAAAATGATCACACCTTAGTACTCTTTGGGTGTTAATCACATAGCAATGTGAACTAGATTAGTGACTCTAGTAAACCCTTTGGGTGTTGGTCACATGACGATGTGAACTATGGGTGTTAATCACATGGTGATGTGAACTATTGATGTTAAATCACATGGCGATGTGAACTAGATTATTGACTCTAGTGCAAGTGGGAGACTGAAGGAAATATGCCCTAGAGGCAATAATAAAGTTATTATTTATTTCCTTATATCATGGTAAATGTTTATTATTCATGCTAGAATTGTGTTAACCGGAAACTTGATACATGTGTGAATACATAGACAAACAGAGTGTCACTAGTATGCCTCTACTTGACTAGCTTGTTGATCAAAGATGGTTATGTTTCCTAGCCATAGACATGAGTTGTCATTTGATTAACGGGATCACATCATTAGGAGAATGATGTGATTGACTTGACCCATTCCGTTAGCTTAGCACTCGATCGTTTAGTATGTTGCTATTGCTTTCTTCATGACTTATACATGTTCCTATGACTATGAGATTATGCAACTCCCGTTTACCGGAGGAACACTTTGTGTGCTACCAAACGTCACAACGTAACTGGGTGATTATAAAGGTGCTCTACAGGTGCTTCCAAAGGTACTTGTTGGGTTGGCGTATTTCGAGATTAGGATTTGTCACTCCGATTGTCGGAGAGGTATCTCTGGGCCCACTCAGTAATGCACATCACTATAAGCCTTGCAAGCATTGTAACTAATGAGTTAGTTGCGGGATGATGTATTACGGAACGAGTAAAGAGACTTGCCGGTAACGAGATTGAACTAGGTATTGAGATACCGACGATCGAATCTCGGGCAAGTAACATACCGGTGACAAAGGGAACAACGTATGTTGTTATGCAGTTTGACCGATAAAGATCTTCGTAGAACATGTGGGAGCAAATATGATCATCCAGGTTCTGCTATTGGTTATTGACCGGAGACGTGTCTCGGTCATGTCTACATAGTTCTCGAACCCGTAGGGTCCGCACGCTTAAAGTTAGATGACGGTTATATTATGAGTTTATGTGTTTTGATGTACCGAAGGAGTTCGCAGTCCCGGATGAGATCAGGGACATGACGAGGAGTCTCGAAATGGCCGAGACGTAAAGATCGATATATTGGACGACTATATTCGGACTTCGGAAAGGTTCCGAGTGATTCGGGTATTTATCGGAGTACCGGAGAGTTACGGGAATTCGCCGGGGAGAAGTATTGGGCCTTATTGGGCCATACGGGAATAGAGGAGAGAGGCCGAAAGGAAGGAGGCGCGCACCCCCCCTCTGGTCCGAATTGGACAAGGGGTGCATCCCCCTTTTCCTTCTCCCTCTCCCCCTCTTTCCTTCTCTCCTACTCCAACAAGGAAAGGAGGAGTCCTACTCCCGGTGGGAGTAGGACTCCCCCCTTGGCGCGCCCTCCTCCTTGGCCAGCCGACTCCCCCCTTGCTCCTTTATATACAGGGGCAGGGGCACCCCCTATACACAACAACTGATCATTGATCTCTTAGCCGTGTGCGGTGCCCCCCTCCACCATATTACACCTCGATAATATCGTAGCGGTGCTTAGGCGAAGCCCTGCGTCGGTAGAACATCATCATCGTCACCACGCCGTCGTGCTGACGAAACTCTCCCTCAACACTCGGCTGGATCGGAGTTCGAGGGACGTCATCGAGCTGAACGTGTGCTGAACTCGGAGGTGTCATGCGTTCGGTACTTGATCAGTCGGATCGTGAAGACGTACGACTACATGGACAACACTCTCCCCTCTCGTTGCTATGCATCACCATGATCTTGCGTGTGCGTAGGAATTTTTTTGAAATTACTACGTTCCCCAACAGGTCGCGCGGCGTAGATGAGGCGGATCGCGGCGGCGAGCGGGTGATCAAGTCGATCGCGCGCGAGGTCGGGGACGCCGCTCGGTGGAGGCGGGGTGGCGGCGGAGTCCGCGATGAGGCCGGCGACGACGGACGGCGTGGGACGTCGTGCGGACGAGCTTGTCAGCACCGGCACCCGGGCTGCCAAAGTAGCGCCGGTGCCCGGGCAGCGAGGCCCGAGCGACCAACGGAGCAGCGGCGCCCGAGTTGAGGCAGCCGTCCCGACGAAGCCGAGGACGAGGCCGGTGAGGTAGACCGCTGGGCCGCCGTGCAGACACGGCGGAGGCGGGTGATGTGGATCGATGGGCGGGCCGGCGCGTGATACGTCTCCAACGTATCTATAATTTATGAAGTATTCATGCTATTATATTATCTGTTTTGGATGTTTATGGGCTTTACTAAACACTTTTATATTATTTTTGGGACTAACCTATTAACCGGAGGCCCAGCCCAAATTGTTGTTTTCTTGCCTATTTTAGTGTTTCGAAGAAAAGGAATATCAAACGGAGTCCAAACGAAATTAAACCTTCGGGAGAGTTATTTTTGGAACGGGAGCAATCCAGGAGACTTGGAGTAGACATCAGGGAAGCTTCGAGGAAGCCACGAGGCAGGGAGGCGCGCCCTACCCCCTGGGCGCGCCCCCACCCTCATGGGCCCCTCGTGGCTCCCCTGACCGACTTCTTTCGCCTATATATGTCCATATACCCTAAAAACATCGGGGAACACAATAGATCGGGAGTTCCGCCGCCGCAAGCCTCTGTAGCCACCAAAAACCAATCGGGACCCTGTTCCGGCACCCTGCCAGAGGGGGGATCCCTCACCGGTGGTCGTCTTCATCATCCCGGCTATCTCCATGACGAGGAGGGAGTAGTTCACCCTCGGGGCTGAGGGTATGTACCAGTAGCTATGTGTTTGATCTCTCTCTCTCGTGTTCTTGATTTGGCACGATCTTGATGTATCGCGAGCTTTGTTATTATAGTTGGATCTTATGATGTTTCTCCCCCTCTACTCTCTTGTAATGGATTGAGTTTTCCCTTCGAAGTTATCTTATCGGATTGAGTCTTGAAGGATTTGAGAACACTTGATGTATGTCTTGCATGTGCTTATCTGTGGTGACAATGGGATATTCACGTGATCTACTTGATGTATGTTTTGGTGATCAACTTGCGGGTTCCATAACATTGTGAACTTATGCATAGGGGTTGGCACACGTTTTCGTCTTGACTCTCCGGTAGAAACTTTGGGGCACTCTTTGAAGTTCTATGTGTTGGTTGAATAGATGAATCTGAGATAGTGTGATGCATATCGTATAATCATACCCACGGATACTTGAGGTGACATTGGAGTATCTAGGTGACATTAGGGTTTTGGTTGATTTGTGTCTTAAGGTGTTATTCTAGTACGAACTCTATGATAGATTGAACGGAAAGAATAACTTCGTGTTATTTTACTACGGACTCTTGAATAGATCGATCAGAAAGAATAACTTTGAGGTGGTTTCCTACCCTACAATAATCTCTTCGTTTGTTCTCCGCTATTAGTGACTTTGGAGTGACTCTTTGTTGCATGTTGAGGGATAGTTATATGATCCAGTTATGTTATTATTGTTGAGAGAACTTGCACTAGTGAAAGTATGAATCCTAAGCCTTGTTTCCTAGAATTGCAATACCGTTTACGCTCACTTTTATCATTAGTTACCTTGCTATTTTTATATTTTCAGATTACAAAAACCTATATCTACCATCCATATTGCACTTGTATCACCATCTCTTCGCCGAACTAGTGCACCTATACAATTTACCATTGTATTGGGTGTGTTGGGGACACAAGAGACTCTTTGTTATTTGGTTGCAGGGTTGTTTGAGAGAGACCATCTTCAACCTACGCCTCCCATGGATTGATAAACCTTAGGTCATCCACTTAAGGAAAATTTGCTACTGTCCTACAAACCTCTGCACTTGGAGGCCCCACAATGTCTACAAGAAGAAGGTTGCGTAGTAGACATCAGCGCGCGAGCGACGGCTATGATTGGTTGTCGCATGGCACGAGGCCGCCGGGTCGGGGCGATGCAGGTGTCCCGGTTGAAGCAGGGCGGGGATGGCCGGCGCAGGGCAACGGGCAGACCGACGCGCGGACGGCGACTGGCCCTGATGGGCCGCCTCGGCGCGCGTGGCCGCCGGGTCGGAGGAGAGGCCAGCTGGTCGCGCCGGGGTCAGAGTAGAGGCGCACGGGGGTCGACGACGGCGGCGGGCGACGCAAACCGATCAAGAATAGATCGGAAAACCAAAAAGAAAAACGCCGATCAAAACGACCAACGAGAGAGCGAAAAAACCCGGAGCAAGGGCTTGGGAAAAAGACTCTCTAGGGCAGCCTGCCAACACGGCCGGCGGACGAACCCTATGTACGGGCGGCGCGGCCCCCGACGGCGGTCATGAAGGCCGACCGCCCCGGGGGCGGCGCGCGGGTGCGGAAGCGGCGACGGCTAGGGTATGGATCGTGATTAGGCTGATACCATGTTAGAAGGGGGAGAGAGATTGGTGGAATATTTTGATGTATTGCTTGAGCCCCATGGGCATATATATAGAAGTACAAAGACCAACTTGGAGTACAAGACAAGGCAGGACCGAATCCTAGTCTATCCTATACTTCCTAATAATCAATATACTCAACATAAAGCAACGATCATCAACAACCCGATGCAAACACACGTCACCGCAACACACACACACCCAAGACAGGATACATAGACGCTGAGCGCAGCAACACCACCCCAAGCACTACAAGAGCAACCGGAGTCCTCAGCCGTGAACATACAACCGCGAAGAGATGAAGCCGCATACGACGAACCGTGGGCTCTAAGGCGGCGCCTTCAGAAAGGGAATGACACCGGAGCGCCGCCATTGCCCGACCCGAGGGTCGGAGTTTCCCCTGGAGCAACACGACGGGCAATGAGGGCTGCGACGATGCCCTCAAGAAGGGAACGAGCTTCATCGCCACCGGTCCGTCCGAAGATAGAACAGATTTTCACCCCAGGCAACACCCACCGCCAGCGAACGCCACACCCCAGCTACCATACCGCCCACACGACCATGGTCATCGGGCAGCACCAAGCCACAGGCTCTGCCTATGAGCACCGCGCTACCACCACCAGGGCCGCCACCCCGGCATCCAAGACCTTGACACCACCTCATTCGATACCCGTCGCTACCCCAACCAAAGAGACGAGTGGAAAGGTCCCGCCTTTCGCACCCCTGGGCGGCCCCGGCGTCGAGACCCAAAAGGCCTGCCAAAACTGGCCTCCATCGACCCGTACTGCTGCGGCGCGAGACGAGCTCGACCCTGCTGCCGGGCGCGAGACGAGTTCGATCCCGCAGCATCGGGCGTGAGATGAGTAATGAACCGTAGCTGGGAGAGGGACAACCCTTCGACGAAGGTAGTGCCTGGACGACGAGGAGAGGAATCGAAGGCCGACAGAGGCCACTCACGGACGGGCCGACGCCGGAGAAGTCCAGTAGCCGCTGTGAAACGACCCAGACCAGCACCATGAGCCACCACCATGCCGTGACAGCCCACATCCACGTGGGACCCCGAGGGGCAGCCCCAAGCCGCCCTGGAGCAGCTGCGGCACGCAACCGAAGTCGCAGCCCGCCACCCGGCCATAGACGCACAGTGCTTTGCCACCCCGAAAGGAGTGGTCTGGCTGCCAGTAGCCGCCACTGCCTTAGCCAGGTCGCCGCCACCCAAGCCCGCCGCCGCCACCGCCTTAGCCAGGTCGCCGCCGCCACCCACGCCCGCCGTCGCCACCACCCGGATCTGGGCTGGGGGAACCAGATCCGCCGCCAGCGAGTCCCCCACACACCGGAACCCCACGAGCCGCCACGGGGAGGAGGAGCAGCACCACCGGGCCGCCAGGCTGCCTAGGGGAGGGGGGGGGGGCGACGGCCCACGCCGTCGATGCGGAAGGTTGCGCCCCGCGACGTACACCTCCAACGCGCGGGAGAAAGACGCCCCGCCGCCGCCTACGCCTCGCGGCCTTTGGCCGGCGGCGGCAGCGAGGGGAGGAAGGGCGGGGGTCGAGAAGAGGCGGCGCTAGGGTTGGCTTCCGCGACTCGAGAGCGATTCTGGACCATATAAGTAACTTCACTCGTGTTTGATTATCACGGAGCACCTCCTTCCGCTTCCTATTTTAAATCAAAATCTAGACAGGAAACAAGTGCTTATGGTTGGTTGCTGGTGCCTTTGGTGGATTAGGCATCAGATTACTCATAATGATACTTCCACTCCTGAAGGTCCAGCAGTTACAGTAACAGTCAAACGGCTACTGATGCAAGTGTGCGACCCCTTCCGACTCTGCATTTCCGGTGCCACATTTCCCTCGCGAATCCGGTTTCTTGGGAATATTCTCCCGTATCTACTACCCGTAGGCTCCAGTGTCAGCACACCTCAATGATTTGTTTGTTGGAGATATAAATCCGCGTCCCTTTCTTTCTTGGTTCGCTCCGAGAAGGCCCTGAAGCCGCCGCCTTTTCCCGGAATCATTCTTCCAGTTCTTGTTTCTGTTCTCGGTTCGGATTTTCTTGAACTTCTGAAGGTGGGAAGAGCATGAGGCCGTGGGCGTGGGTGGCGGCCGTCACATGGATGGCTGTCTGCACCGCCGCGGCGGCCCACGGTGAGCAGCCGCTGTCGAGGATCGCCGTCGAGAGGACCACCCTCGCCGTCGACGACGCGGCGCACGTCAAGGCGTCCCCTGCGGTTCTTGGACTGGAGGGTCAGGACAGTGGATGGGTAGAGGTGGAGTTCCTCCATCCCGACCCCTCCGGTGATGACTGGATCGGAGTCTTCTCTCCTGCCAATTTCAGGTAAACAGCACCAGTACTGGCTATTCGGGTAGTACTTATCATCCACATTTACGCCATTGCAACAATTTTATCAAACATATTCAGCATGAACTCAATGCATTCAGACATATTTTGGATAGATTTCTTCTGTCCCTGCTTTTTCTCGAGAGAAAAGTTCAGACAATTTCAGTTCAGATGTACTTGAAATGGCAAAGCATAGGATTTGATGCTGTTCTATGTCTCTTGTTTGCAAATTTCCAGTGCCGCGATTTGTGAGCCTGAGAATAAGAGGCAATATCCTCCAGTGCTATGCACAGCACCTATCAAGGTTGGCCGATTCTTTCCCCGTTCCATTAAACTAAGATTTAGATACCGAGAACTACATATGTCGCGATTCAGTCTGTTGGAAGACATTCGTTCTGAACTTTGAGGCTTCCATGCTCTTTTATCGCAGTACCAATTTGCAAAGTTCAAGAATGATGGATATGGTAAGTCGGGAAAGGGCTATCTGAAGCTTCAACTGATCAACCAGAGAGAAGATTTCTCATTTGCACTTTTTTCTGGGGGTCTCTTGAAGGTAAAAATGTACTGTACTAGTTTCTGAACTTGTCTGCTTGAACAACAACTCCGCTGTTATTCTGAAGAAACATTTCTTTATATTTCTCAACTCTGAATCTTTTCTACCAACTTGGTCACAGCCGAAGCTGATTGCTGTCTCAAACAAGGTGACATTTGTGAACCCAAAGGCGCCTGTCTACCCACGTTTGGCGCAAGGGAAATCTTGGAACGAAGTAAGCTTTGCCTGCCAATCTGCAACTGAGACTGTATTAGGATGTGCTATTTGTCAAACCAAATGTGAAACATCTTTTCGACAAGAACCTACATTGTATAAAAAGAACATGGGTTACACTCATGCCAGATAAATGTATTCACAAATCTAAGAATGTGACTGAATTAGTACCATTTTAGATGACAGTCACTTGGACAAGTGGATACGACATCAAAGAAGCAGTTCCTTTTGTTGAATGGGGTGAAAAAGCGGGACGCCAGTTCCTTTCTCCAGCCGGGACATTGACATTTGACAGAAACAGCATGTGTGGTATGCAGTTTGCCTCTGTTTCCCTATTTTTCTTTGAGATGAACATAAGCTAGTTAAACTTGAGATTTTAACAATGTAAATAGAGATGAGGATCTGCTATATCGTATCACATGCAGCATTTACCAAGCATATACAATTCAAATGCAGGTGCACCAGCACGAACTGTTGGTTGGCGCCATCCTGGTTACATTCATACTAGTTACTTGAAGGATTTGTGGCCAGACTCGATGTATGTGATCTTTCTTTCATGTTTAACCCCTTCTGAAAGTAGGATCCATCCAGATACTCAGCCAACATGGTTGCTGCAACATTGCAGGTACACCTACAGGCTTGGCCATAGATTACCAAATGGTACCCGCGTCTGGAGTAAGTCATATAGCTTTAAGGCATCACCTTATCCTGGACAAGATTCTTTGCAACGGGTCGTCATATTTGGGGACATGGGGAAGGTAGATATATGTTCTTCCATCTCTATCCTAGTTTGATTCATAGAGCAATTTGGGCATTTTGCCAGTGCAATGGTTCTTCTTTTCTGACTAAGTTTCTTCAGGCAGAGGCAGATGGTTCCAATGAGTACAATAACTTCCAGCCAGGCTCGCTAAACACTACTAACCAGATCATTAGAGACCTGGACAACATCGACATGGTGGTCCACATCGGGGACATTTGCTACGCGAATGGTTATTTGTCTCAGTGGGATCAGTTCACTGCACAGATCGAACCGATTGCTTCAACTGTGCCATACATGATTGGCAGGTCTGTTCAGTATGAAGTTTAAGAACTTTCGATATGTTGTTGCCATGCACTGTTTAATGTCTAAAAAAACTGGCATTTTCGCAGCGGTAATCATGAGAGGGACTGGCCTGGAACTGGTTCCTTCTATGGAAATCTCGACTCTGGTGGAGAATGCGGTGTTCCAGCACAAACTGTGTTCTACACTCCTGCTGAGAACCGTGCAAATTTTTGGTAATATCGGTAGTTGGGCATACAAATTCCTTCACATGTAGTTCTGAAGTTTACTTGTCTTAGGAATAACAATTTCTGACACAACATATATCCTTCTGTAGGTACGCGACCGACTATGGCATGTTCAGGTTTTGCATTGCTCACACAGAAGAAGATTGGAGGCCAGGGACCGAGCAGTACAAGTTCATCGAGCACTGCCTGTCGTCTGTTGACAGGCAGAAGCAGCCATGGCTCATCTTCCTTGCACACCGTGTTCTCGGGTACTCATCCAACTCCTACTATGGATTTGAAGGCACGTTTGAGGAACCAATGGGGCGAGAAGCGCTGCAAGAGCTCTGGCAGAAGTACAAGGTCGATCTTGCCTTCTACGGTCACGTCCACAATTATGAAAGGACATGTCCGGTGTACCAGGTGTGTCTCTAACTAGTATTTGCATGAGATCAAATTGTGTAATTTTGTAGATCGAAAAGTAAAGTTCTTTTATATACTACTATGGCAGCATATGATAAAGTACAATTGCCGGTAATGCTACAGTACAAAACTTGCGGTTTTGCAGGCTCAGGCTTACATTCCTATTACAATATTACAAGCCTGATTGTAATCTGTGATTTGTTGCAGAGCCAGTGTGTTGTTAACGCATCGAATCACTACAGCGGCCCGTTCCAGGCAACGACGCATGTAGTTGTCGGTGGCGCCGGTGCCAGCCTTTCAGACTTCATCACTTCAAAGATTCAATGGAGTCACTTCAGAGACTTCGACCACGGTTTCGGCAAGCTCACGGCTTTCAATCATTCATCCCTGTTGTTCGAGTACAAGAAGAGCCGTGACGGCAATGTGTACGATCACTTCACGATCTCGCGTGACTACCGAGATGTCCTTGCCTGCTCCATCGACAACTGCCCCAGGACTTCGCTGGCTTCCTGAAGGTCCAATACTTTCAGAGGGGGGGGGGGGGGGGGGGGGGATCGACCTATGGGTGGAGACTAAGAGGAACAAGCTAGTTACTGTACATAATTTTGTAGTCGCGTCAATAAATGGTTTTGCTTCAACAAAAATAGCACAAGGGTTATACTAAATTCTGAATGCATTCTTTTGGAAACAGAAGTTCGGAATTCGTTTTGTTCTTGCTTGTTGCTGTTAGGATGATCTCCACCGTGTGGGCCCAACGGCCCACCAGGCCCTTAGATCCGCGCCCTGATCGGGGGCGCTCAACCCACTATGGTTGACGGGCCCCTGTCACCTGCACTATATATAAAGAGGTGGGGTCGGCGGCTCGCAATACGAGGTTCGTCGCAACGCCGTACACCCCACCTAATCCCCTACCGATCTATGGTAGTGCCGTGCTGATGGGAAGCGCCGCCACCACTTCGCCCACTACTCTCTGCCATCACCGGCCACCGTCACCATGGCCGGCACCGGTGGCTCCTCGAGCCACAAGGAGAAGGTAATGCCTACCACCACTATTGCCGGAATCCTAGCCTACACGATCTAGAGCATCTATCAGTTGCTGGATAGGTGTAGCATGCTGTATAATACGATTGCAAGGCTCCCACTGTTCTGAGAAAATCAAAAGGAGGACACCAATCATGAATTTCTGCCAGGTCAAAAGTACACTGAGATGTTTCTGTATGAAAAGAATCAAATGTAATGTATGCATGCAATTCCTTCATAAACCTGCAATTGTTGTCTATTTTTATAGCTGTGTGGTGCAAACAGTACATCCTGTGTGGACCAGGGAGAACCCAATCTTGTTGTGTGAGGACAAGGAGAAGTCCAGCTAGAAACAAAAAGGCCCAACAATGCCAAAACCTAGCAGAAAAAGGACATTTCAGCTGGCATTTTCAAAGGATTCTCTTCCTAGCAGCAAAATGCCATGGATCCATCGTCAATCAACATCTGATGTACCTCTCTTTCCCATGAGACCTCCGCCATAGTTCGTTCTTGAATTCTCTGCCATATCTGGGTTATCTTCTTCGTTTTCGCAAACGCAGTTTACAAAATTCTTCTCCCTCAAGGTCTGTAAAACTTTATCGTTAAAATCGACAGCATGGCCCTGATACAGATGCTCACTGAATTGTTGAAAAATCTGGCACCATGCTGTCCACACGTCCTGTCAATTTGCTAGCACAGATGTTCACCGGAGTATTGAAAACTTACTGGGTATGTGTGAACAGGTGGTCCTAAGGAGTAATAAAATTTGGTCCCTGCATAATAAAGCTGGGTACTTCCATGCCATGATATAGGATTATGATTATTAATAGCCATCAAGGTGCAGGTGCAGATGCCCAAACCCTAATCGAGCTTCAGCAAATGTGGGCCTGTTTCTGTGATGGGTTCAAGGAGTTTAGATCACAGATCAAGACAGTTTGACGGCTGAGATTCAGGAAGACTTGGAGACTATCTTCTTCTCTAGGAATGGTGTAAAGGCCAAGCATCCTTTCGCATGTACCCCAGATAGCAAGTCCAATTCTTGGACACTGTAGGGACAAGAGTTTTCAAAGGGATGTGTCAGAAGAATAAAAAACTTTGTTTTTCTTATGAAAAGTAAAAACAAACACAAAACCATTATTAAGGGAAAGGGATACACCAAGAAATGGACAGCACCTCTCTGTATTTTCTTTGTGGTGTAGATCAACTCTAGGATGAAATGAAGCTTGATCTTTTCATGTACTCATATGGAAAAATTCAGGTAATAGTTAATAGAATTGAATAATATTCTACCCTAATTGAACAAGTTATCTGAAGGTCACTCAACATCTACAGTAGCATTAGCTAAAAAACATCTAGAATATCATTTCATAGGATTACACTTCTTACCAACATAAAATTTCACAATGTATATAATATTTTCACAAAGTACACTAAAACCTATAGAAGGTACATTTTTGAGACATATGTGTAGTTTCATGAAAGTGTTATTTAGAACTATAGGTTTATGAATAAACACACGAAAAAGAATTGACGCACATGTACCTATGCACACTGCCGCAAACACTCGCTCACAATATCTACTGGAGATCGGAGTGGCAGTTGACAAGGTCACAACTGAAATTTTGTTATCAATTTGTACAAATAATATGTCTTATGAAATAGACACACGGGACAAACCTATGCTTCGACCCTGGGCAATTTGGTAGTACAACCACTCCATTAACTGATCAAGTTATTCAAAACTATAGCCTTTTGATATGCTAAATATAAAAAAGTGTAGTTTCGTAACATTTTACTCTTATTTCTTGAGGCACAAATACTGCAACATGACAGTCACACTAAAAAATAAACAACGTGAAATGGAGCAAGCATAACAACATGGTATATTAATATTCCTACAGGACATTAGTGTAGAACAAATCCCTACGTCCATCACTAGAAAGTTCAATGCTCACGTGTGAGCAAATTATCAAGTAGCTATCAACATTAATTTAGAAGATTCTGACCCTTTGACGTTGACACAATAAATATCGAAGAAGATTTCAACCCTTTAGGTTGAAACTTTTTTAAAGTCATCATAAATAAAAATTGATATATTGTTTACTTCCCTACAACATGCCCGTAAATAGCTTGATTTTGTACCGGGGCCATATTAGTTAAGATATGTATATATATATATATATATAGTAAACATATGCATTTACTAATTAGAATAAAAGCAAATATAAGCCACCAAGAATTCACTACTGGATCTCACACATCAGTTTGACATGGAGCTACAAATTCACAGTTTGACATGGAGCTATAAATTCAAGAACAAGAACCAACGGACGGAGTGGTAAATCCTTTTATTAAGGACGCCAATATACACCCGACGAGGAGTAACCCGAGCGAATGATCGTTCGCTCATGCAAGGAGGAACGAACGTACGTTTCCGTTCACTTGAAAAACCCACTCCGCTTCGGAATTACCATGCAAAAAATAGATAATATTGCGGTGTTGTCGTAAAGGATTTGCCATGTTCTAAAGTGGAAATTGCTATATTAAAAATTGTCATGCTGGCTGAAGGGAATTACCGTGCTACATCAATCGAAAAAGTTAAAAAATGCCATGCTCTAAAAACTAAAAAATAGCCATCCCAAATGTGTTGGCTCAGATTATCATCGTAAGCGAATCATTTGCCGCCAACTTCATAGTTCGCTCAAAAGGGTACATGGGAGCAAATGCTTTAGGTTCCGGGCGTGGGATCTGAGTGGCTGAGGGCGTTCGCTCGGATTTCTTTTATATAGGGCTATTAATATACTATTTTAATATGGCGAAATCATCTCCTTCGGAATTTAATAGAGAAATTATTATATTCATCATGGCAATTCAATCCTTGGCCCTCTGTCATGAGCTGTGAGCTGAGCTGGAAAAGTAAAAAACCAGTGGAATTCGAGGAAATAGACGAATAGATTTCCATTTTTAAAACCAAATCGCCATATAGAATAGAGTAATTTATTCCTCTTGTCTCGTCTCTCGTGTGGTTTGGCTCCTTGGGATGTTCTTCTTGCCTCTTTTGGACCAACCCCAACCCCAACCCAAACCCCAAATTCCCCCATCCCAAATCCCAAATGCCTCCTGTCCAGTGGTGCTCTCTCTCCTCCCTCCCGCTAGCTCGCGCCTGACCGGCCGCCTCCGCATTGCCACTCCGCCGGGGCGCCGGCAGCCGCTGGCGCCTTATCCCTCCCTCCCCCTTTCTTGGTGAGAAAAAGCTCCCACCCTCGCCGTCTCTTCCGGAGATCTTTTGCCCCGCTGTTTCTGGGTTTTCTTTAGAGGAGGGGAGTCCGGGTCTCGTGGCGTGGCGAATCCCAGGTAATCCTGTGGTGTACTCGCGGGACAGGAAAATTTTGAGCCAAGATTTGGTTGGGTCTTGGTCTTGGTCTTGTGCGCGTGTGACCTGGGATTTGATTCGGTGGGTGGGCGTTTGTTTATGGATGGGATTCTGCCTTTGTTTAAAATTGCGGCGGCCGAATTGGGGATTGCATCGCTATACTCGTCGTTTGTTTCGAATGAATATTGCATCAGCCTTGTGCTCATGTTCTTGTGCTAATTTCGTTGCCTATCATTCATGTTTGATTGCGCAGGTTGGAGATCCTATTGAGCTCTGGAGATGAGGAGGCGCCTGTGCTTTTGCCTTCTGCTGAGGAACTAGTGCCAGGTTGCAGGCAGGACTTCCAATGGATAAGCAAAAGAACCACAAGAATGCGGAAATGGGCAACGATGTGTTCCGCAGAATAATCCTTAATCAGGTTGGCAGGGACATCGGTTTGGAGGAGGAGAACGTGCCTTGCAATACTCCGAGGAACTCCGTTCATTCGCGGTTTGGTGGCTCATCTGCCAAATTTGGTGCTTCCACCAGTGGAAGCACCGGTGTTGAGTCGGTCAGCCCAGGCGAGTATGTCAGAGATCCAGGATCCATATTGAGCTTGCAGCCTTGGATTTTTAAGAGAAGCAGCACGAAGAACAATGAGGAAATGGTGGTTCCAAGTGGTGGCAGGGTAGTTGGTAGAGGCAAGAATCTGGTGGATGGCTTTCGAGATGGTTCGACTACTGAGGTTTCCACAAGAAGCCCTGGTCTTGGTTCTGGGCCTGGAAGAGGTCGAGGTGCTCTTAGGAGCAGACGACCCCAGAGGCATTTTATTAATCCACTTGTCGCAACAGAGAACTCATACATTCCACAACTTTACGACGAGAACTTCGAGTTTGAAGAATGCACATTCGCTCCAGTTCCATCCCCAGCTTCTGCTAGGCCATTCATTGTAACAGATGGGAGAAGAATCATTAGTAAATCGCGCTATGAACCAGTGCCTGTACCCTTTGATATTGGGTTCGACAATGAGGAATGTCGAAATGGCTCCAAAGTGCCAGAAAGTGTTGTTGGGATTGCTCCGCTACCTGAGCTGAATAAATCCAAAAGGGGATCCCAAACAGAAAGATATAGTAAACCATCAAAACCAGCAGGTAATTTGGCGTCACACCACAATTCCTGCAATATAATTGAAGCAGTTTCAACATGTTTTTTTCTATCACTTGATGCAATCCGCTGAAACAAAGCAAGTCATGAATAGTGTATTAGTAGACATGCTTCCTGAATTCATCATTTGTAATTTTCAAGTGAAACTTTTTTCAAATGAAGAGTGTGATTACGTTTTGCAGTTAATACTAGTAGAAATTTCCCCGTCATGTGTGGAACCTCTGTTCCTTACCCCGATGACACTAGTTGAACTATCACATATTTTTTCTTAAGTCAGTCTTATTATTGTTAAAAAAACAATTGCCATTCCTGAAATATTGAGGGACTATCCTAATCTCCCAGAATTTGCTCAATCTGCACGACTGCTTTTTGCTTGCTTGGGTCATTAGAGCTGTTAAACGATGAAGAATTTTTGTAAGATCTATCCGTACTATTTCAACAGGGCCAGACTGATTTATCATTTCAGGACAAATTGTGCTTGAACAACATTCATGTTTCCTGGTTACTTCTTTCTCTTATCTCTTGCTAATGGTTGTAAAAAATGTTGTAATACCTATTAAGTAGGCTATTTTGGATGCTGATGTTTTGCTACAAATGTGATGCTTCATACTGAGTTGTTGTTTTGGGGTTTCCCCCCACTTGAAGCATTCAAATCCTAAATACATACATTTGATCTGCAGGTTTACTTGAAAGAATGCTCATGTTCTCCAGTGGGGTTGGCATTGGTATTATATCTTCCTCTCTATCAAGCAAAAAAGATCTTGATTCGTTGAACGGCACACTGAAGCGAATGGAGAACTTGGTTCAGGATTTGCAAGATGAGCTGGAGATGAAAGAGGGGTTAACTGTGAAGGAATTGCCTAATGAAACGTCTGGTGAACTAGATGGTAAATCGACAACTGTCGAACAAAATCATCTTTACATACTTGTACTAAAAAGTTTGTGATCCTTTTTATTTTCCACTCCTGATAACAGATGGCAATATCAAAGCTCACACCCCTGATTCAATATCAATGAGCAAAATTGAAGCAGAACTTGAAGCCGAGCTTGCGAGGCTGGAGTTAAATATCACTTCAAACCACTTGGAAGAAGAACCGTTTGACTTGATTGAGGTAACAATCTCATATCAAAATGTTATGCATGGCATCTTAATTAGGCTACAGCCTACAAGCACACTAAATATAATTCCACATTTCTAGATCGATCAGGAGTTCATTGGAGATATTGTCCAGGGGGAACTGAAGGCCGACATGATTCTTCGTGACATTGCTGATTACAGCAGTGATAGTGACCATGGCAGGGACAGCAGACAAAGCTCCCCAGATTACACACATGAGACAAACTATCCCGTTTCACCTAGAGATCTCAGTCTCCGTCTCCACAAGGTGATCCAGCATAGGCTGGAAGACCGAATCAAGGAGCTTGAGACAGCACTTGCTCAGAGCCAGAAGCAGGCGCAACTGCACATAATGGCGAGGGAGCAAGTCTTCTCTGAACGGATGTGCTCAAACAGTGATTCAGGTTCTTCTTCCAACCAGGACAGTCCGTTGTTTATACAAGAAACTAGCTCCTCTGCCGAACCATTCTGTCTAAATCTAGCTGGAGACGCACTAGAAGCCTACGATGAAGCCTACGAAGAATTCATGAGAATTGCCGACTCCCCTTGCACCACAAGCACAAACGGGAAGCCTCAGGCAAATGAAGATTATGCAGTGGACCGCAGCTTGATCTGGGGCTTAGAAGATGAGAGCGCTACGGAGCTGAAAGAGGACGTCACTTGGGAGCAGGCTGTGAAGAGTGGGGACCCTAACAGAGTTCAAGAGAGAGATGGAGATGATGAAGACGAGTCGGGCGACGAGGATGACCACGATAGTAAGATGCTCATCCAGCAGATTGTAGAGAGAACTAAGCAAGGCTCACCTGTACTCATACATGCTCAAAGAATGTTGTTTTCTGTGGATGATTAGGTTGCAGGACTATATTGTATACCATTGAAATTTTGATATAGCATGTAGTGTTGATTGATTGCTCATGGAAAAAGAAGAAGCAAAGTATTAGTTTGGTGATATTTTTTCTTGTTGACATGGGATCAATTACAAACTATCTTGTTTATGCCCAGTGTGGTGGTCAGGCATTGGGGAACTTGTGGCAACATTGCTATTACACTACAAGAGTGAAACTGAAAAGGTAACAGGGATCACACTGGGTTAGGGACTATTGTGCAGACCCCAAATGTACTTCTCTTTGCCTCTAAAAAAATGTACTCTTTGCGACATCTTTGTTACTTTTTGAAGTTCATTTCGACATATTTGCAGGAGAAAGGTTTCATTTTCATTGATGTGTGACACTAGGATTTTTTTTGGTTTCGTGCCTTTATACTATATAAAAATCCCTCCTTCAGTGGATTCGTACAAAATGAATAGTGAGATCTTCTCAAAAATAGCTTCTAGCATCGATTTAGAAAAGGCAAATTATGAACTCTGGAATACTGGAGAGCAGATGTTTCAAGCCCTTCTGGGCTCTAAAGCAAGAAAAACAATGCAGTTACTTAGTTACTCCTCGAGTTGTTGTGATCATGTTCATTCCCTTGCAATGGCATTGTTACACACAAGTATGTTTGTCAAAAAGATAATACTCTGTCTCTTCCCGGCGAAAAGGAAGCCAACGAGACAGTCACCGGGTTCATCTCATGCGCTGAAGCCTGGTTCAGCCATGTGTCGAATTTTGTTTGTCCTTGATTAGCACGAACAAGAAGAAATGTCACCCTCGCAAAAAAGAAGAAGAAATGTCACGGCTTTGTTTGGTTTCCCTCCAATATCCTAGAGCGCTCAAAAAGATCAAATAGAGGGCTAAACAAAAGGTAAATTTGCATAACATTTTTCACATCCAAGGAGGGCGTAACTAGCATTCCCTAATATATATAGTATTGTTCCTAAGGAAGTTCATCAAAACATGGAGAAATGCGGGAAGCTGTCTGGTGGTCATTCTAGAGTTGTGAGCTTGCCATTTTGTCATGGGAGGACATGAGTTGAGTGTGATTATGTTAGTACGGTTGCTTAAAGATCCGGTGCTCTTCTGTGCTTCTCAGTGGAAAAGTAATTAAGTGCATTTTTTGTTCTGTGCTTCTCAGTGGAAAAGAAATTTATACGACACTGTAGTGCCTATTCCATGGAGTTCCATGACAAATTTTTAGTCGATGAGGATATTAGGTAGAAACCTAACCATTTTCATCTCCGAAAAATAAAGCAACAGTGAACATTGAGATACTCTGAATTTCAGGCGGTGCCAATTGACGGTTCAGAAGAGAAAAATGCTGTTTTGAGCATCTCTTTGTGATGCCTTCTTGGCAAGTGTTTGAAGCTCTTATTAGCTCAGTGAATGTTCTCTATAAGCTGGAAAACTATGATGATTGTAGAATATCCACTCCATCAGCAGAAACCATTTGCGCACATCAGCACATACTTCTCTATGCATCTCTGTTGGGTTCAGTGTTTGTTCATAGGATATATTTTGTAACGAATGCTCATGAGATATTATTTGTAACGAATGCCCATAAGATATTTATAGAAATGAATATTTTTACTCACTGATGTGTCACACCAGATCTTCTAACTATGAATTTATAAGATACTCAAAAGTCTTCCGTGTTTCATCGTTATAATATCATGCATCAGTACAGTCAGTTTAGATGTTAGAATAAAATTTATCTCTCATTTACTGGCATCGGTTAACTGATAACAAGATGGCCAAATGGACCGAAACTCTGCTGCAACAAATGTATATTGACAGTTCGCTTCAGCTCCATTGAGTCGACGGAATGACAGACCTCGCATAGCCACATGGCTGCGTGCATCAACCGATACAAAGGCTGGGCGCAAAAAAGAGAATAAGCATAACCTTGGAGAAAAGCTCACCCTCCCGAAATCTCTAATGAAGCGTCTGCTTTTTACTCACTCCGTCCCAAAATATAAGAACATTTTTAATACTAGCATAGTTTCAAAAACGTTCTTATATTCTGGGACAGAGGGAGTACTTTATTATTACTCCTGATCCTGAAATCAGCCGCCCACTTTTTGTCACAAGAAGAAGAGGACCGTCTGTGAAATTCTCATCGGCTCATTATGGATGCCGGTGATGCAGACAGTCTCGACTGGCTCGAACCATGAGCACCATGGAGAAGTAACTTAAATTAGTACTACATCCGATTGTAGCCGGCTGCGTTTTCAGGGTAAGGTTGTTGTCACAAAGAAGCACCATCAGCAAATTTTCTGTAACGGGGAAGCCGCTACCGACCCATCGCTAGCCTCACAATGGATAATCTACGCTAAAGCAAAATTTGAACATGTGGGAATACAAGCAAGAAGTTTGCTCGCCACTGATAGGAAGACGTGCTTGCCCTCTCTCTTGTTTCCCTCCATTAGCTCACAGATTGCTCGGGTAGCTATTTGGGAATGTCAAGAAAACAATTAACTTGCAAGAAAATTTCCCATCCGAGAGTAATACCTTGGCACTCTCTACAGATAGCTCCTGAAGGCATGAGAGAGCTGTATATGTAGGCATGTGGTTGCAATGGTGGGAGGTTTGGTACACTGAGTTTGGTGCGCATTTGTATTGCATGAGTATGATCCTGAGAAGCATGATGTCCATATGCATTTACCCTGATCTCCGGTCGTGCAATCGCGGTCGCTGCTGTGGCCGGCGCAAGCTGCATCCGCCATACTACTATACCACCCCGCAACTCGATCCGCAACAGCAGTCGGCATCCACATTCACCGCCGGCCATCATTGTCGTACAACGTCGACCTCAACACAAAGTACACCTCCACGGAGTCGCAGCCGTCGGCACTTGTCCATTCACGGATGCGGCTCCCTTGGCCTTCGGTGTCCGGTCTCTATATGCTAGAATGTCTCAACCGGGCGCGACCGTGGATGAGGGGGAGGCAATGATGAACATGATCCACGACAGCGACGACCACTAAGACGGGCAAGTGGAGGACTCCTCGGAGGGGCACCCAGCAGATGCACACCCAAATGCTGGACACCCAGCACACACAGACCCAGCAGCCGGATGGCAACCAGCCGGACTGTGACCCGGAGGACATCTGAGCACCCATAAAGTAAGAGGGGAAATTTGCAACTTGAAGGAGGATGAATTGTTGGATGATGCATGGTTGGCCACAAGCATTGATCCGATTCATGGCACGGAGCAAAGGGACGGAACCTTTTTGGACAAGTGTGCATGCTTGGTTCCATGAGCACAAACACTAGTGATTTGTATCGCACGGAAGTGGTTCGTGAGCTTAACTCGAAGTCGCTCACTAATCGATGGTACACCATTCAAGAGACCACGAGCAAGTATTGTGGCTTGTACAAACAATTGCAAATCTGGTGGCCAAGCGCCACAACACTCCAAGAGATCGTAAGTTATTTGTTATTCTTTATTCTATATTTGTTGGTCATTTGGTCGGATGTGCTCTATGTCTCGGTCATTTCGCCGGATATGCAACTTGTGTTGGTCATTTGGCTGTATATGTAAGTACTTTGTCATGTCTTTTCTTTCTAGGCTAGCGCGCGGTCACATTGTTCTTAAAGACGGAGAAGAAGCACTTCCTCTTCATGCATTGTTGGTTGAAATTGAATGCGCACACGAAGTAGCTTATGTCATTGTCAATTCCGTCAAGGCCGCCGCCATGCCCATTGTAGATGAAGATGGTGATCCAACAAAAGTAAGGCTTGCTCCGACCAAAAGGATGACTATGAACGAGAGGGGGAAGTGGGAGGAGGAGAAGGAGAAGCGAGAAGGGATGGCGGCCAAAGATGATGGTGAGGTTCGAGGACATCATGGTGAAGAAGGAGACATGTGTCAAGCGCAATGACGTGAAGGAGAAAAAGGAAAAGAAGGCCAAGAGGTTTGACGTTTATAGTGGTGCAAGAGAAGATGATCAAACTCCAAGAGAAGAAGGTTGAGCTCGCAGCTTCTTCCGAGGCTACCAAAATGGTGGCCGTGAAGATGGCAGACTTGGATCCCGATGCGGTGAAGACTGTGCAAGCATACCATGCTAGCATGTTGAAGCGCTTGACGACTGATTTGAAGGAACCAACCGGTGAGGAGGAGCTGCTTGCACAGTGAATCATTTGACTTGGACAGCCAGACTAGGAGGCAAAGAAATGAGGTTTTTCACTTTTAAGACCGGTCGCATGTACAAAACTTATTAATATCCGACGCTTTTTGGTTGTGATTGCATATGTTTGCACTTATATTTACATATGCTAAATTTCTATTGATCTACATATGCATGTCAAATGAAGAAGGCTGGACCTGGGGGCATTTAGTGCACTAGGTTGGATGGCCGGCTCTGCTACCGTTGTCCCCTGATACGTCCGGACATGTCCACTGACGTTTGGGGTGTCCGATTTGTTGGGGAACGCAGTATTTCAAAAAATTTACCTACGATCACGCAAGATCTATCTAGGAGATGCATAGCAACGAGCGGGGAGAGTGTGTCCACGTACCCTCGTCGAAAGCGGAAGCGTTTAGTAACGCGGTTGATGTAGTCGAATATCTTCGCGATCCAACCGATCCAAGCACCGAACGTATGACACCTCCGCGTCCAGCACACGTTCAGCTCGATGACGTCCCTCGAGCTCTTAATCCAGTTGAGGACGAGGGAGAGTTCTGTCAGCACGGAGGCGTGGCGACGGTGATGATGAAGTTACCGGCGCAGGGCTTCGCCTAAGCACTACGACGATATGACCGAGGTGTGTAACTGTGGAGGGGGGCACCGCACACGGCTAAGAGAAGACTTAGTGTGCCTTTGGGGTGCCCCCCTCCCATGTATATAAAGGGGGGAGGAGAGGTGGCCGGCCAAAGGGGGGCGGGCGCCATGAAGAGTCCATCTAGGATTCCCAATCCTAGTTGGAGTCCCCTTCCTTTCCAAGAGAGGGAGAGAGAGGAAAGGAGGAGAGGGGAGAAGGAAAGAGGGGGCGCCGCCCCCCTCCCTAGTCCAATTCGGACTGGCCATGGGGGGTGATGTCTACTACACAACCTTCTTCTTGTAGACGTTGTTGGGCCTTCAAGTGCAGAGGTTTGTAGGAAAGTAGCAAATTTCCCTTAAGTGGATGACCTAAGGTTTATCAATTCGTGGGAAGTGTAGGATGAAGATGGTCTCTCTCAAACAACCCTGCAACCAAATAACAAAGAGTCTCTTGTGTCCCCAACACACCCAATACAATGATAAATTGTATAGGTGCACTAGTTCGGCGAAGAGATGGTGATACTAGTGCAATATGGATGGTAGATAAAGGTTTTTGTAATCTGAAAATATAAAAACAGTAAGGTAACTAATGATAAAAGTGAGCGTAAACGTTATTGCAATGCTAGGAAACAAGGCCTAGGGTTCATACTTTCACTAGTGCAAGTTCTCTCAACAATAATAACATAATTGGGTCATATAACTATCCCTCAACATGCAACAAAGAGTCACTCCAAAGTCACTAATAGCGGAGAACAAACGAAGAGATTATTGTAGGGTACGAAATCACCTCAAAGTTACTCTTTCGGATCGATCTATTCAAGAGTCCGTAGTAAAATAACACGAAGCTATTCTTTCCATTCAATCTATCATAGAGTTCGTACTAGAATAACACCTTAAGACACAAATCAACCAAAACCTTAATGTCACCTAGATACTCCAATGTCACCTCAAGTATCCGTGGGTATGATTATACGATATGCATCACACAATCTCAGATTCATCTATTCAACCAACACATAAAGTACTTAAAAGAGTGCCCCAAAGTTTCTACCGGAGAGTCAAGACGAAAACGTGTGCCAACCCCTATGCATAAGTTCATGAGCGGAACCCGCAAGTTGATCACCAAAACATACATCAAGTGGATCACGTGAATATCCCATTGTCACCACAGATAAGCACATGCAAGACATACATAAAGTGTTCTCAAATCCTTAAAGACTCAATCCGATAAGATCACTTGAAAGGGAAAACTCAATCCATTACAAGAGAGTAGAGGGGGAGAAACATCATAAGATCCAACTATAATAGCAAAGCTCGCGATACATCAAGATCGTATCACCTCAAGAACACGAGAGAGAGAGAGAGATCAAACACATAGCTACTGATACATACCCTCAGCCCCGAGGGTGAACTACTCCCTCCTCGTCATGGAGAGCGCAGGGATGATGGAGATGGCCACCGATGAGAGACCCCCCCTCCGGCAGGGCGCCGGAACGGGTCTAGATTGGTTTTCGGTGGACTCAGAGGCTTGCGGCGGCAGAACTCCCGATCTATTCTGCTCCTCGAAGTTTTTAGGGTATATGGACATATATAGGCGAAAGAAGTCGGTCAGGGGAGCCACGAGGGGCCCACGAGGGTGGGGGGCGCGCCTCCCTGCCTCGTGGCTCCCTTGAAGCTTCCCTGACGTCTACTCCAAGTCTCCTGGATTGCTTCCGTTCGAAAAATAACTCTCCTGAAGGTTTCATTCCGTTTGGACTCCGTTTGATATTCCTTTCTTCGAAACACTGAAATAGGCAAGAAAACAACAATAATAAAAGTGTTTAGTAAAGCCCATAAACATCCAAAACAGATAATATAATAGCATGAATACTTCATAAATTATAGATACATTGGAGACGCATCAGCATCCCAAGCTTAATTCCTGCTCGTCCTCGAGTAGGTAATTGATAAAAGAAATAATTTATGAAGTGTGAATGCTAGCAGGTGCACAAGTTTGATCAATGATATTTTCAATCACCTTTTCTAGCATCATTACATGTCATAACAGTAGCTCATATCATAAAGCTTCTCATGATCAAGTAACAAGCTATTCACATGTTAAAGTATAGATCATAAACTTTCTTGAAACCTAACAAACCGTGTTATTAGTCATCAAACAATTACAATTCATCTTATTTTCAGGAAGGGTCTATGTCAGAGCTTTGATTCAGCAAACTTCACATACTCAACTATCATTTAGTCTTTCACAATTGCTAACACTCACGCGATATTTATGGGTTCAAAGTTTTAATCAGACACAAAGAAAGATAGGGGCTTATAGATTCGCCTCCCAACCTTTTACCTCAAGGGTAATGTCAACAATAATAGTTCATGATGCCTTACATCCAATTGGATATATATATCAGGATCTTTCCAACACAATGTGCTTGCCAAAGGATAAAATGTAAAAAGGAAAGGTGAAGATCACCATGACTCTTGCATAAGGTATAAGACAAGAATAGAAGATAGGCCTTTCGCAGAGGGAAGCAGAGGTTGTCATGCGCTTTTATAGTTGGATGCACAAAATCTTAGTGCGAAAAAACGTCACTTTATATTGCCACTTGTGATAGGGACCTTTATTATGCAGTCCGTCGCTTTTATTGCTTCTACATCACAAGATCGTATAAAGCTTATTTTCTCCACACTAATAGATCATACATATTTAGAGAGCAATTTTTATTGCATGCACCAATGACAACTTACTTGAAGGATCTTACTCAATCCATAGGTAGGTATGGTGGACTCTTATGGCAATACTGGTTTAAGGGATGTTTGGAAGCACAAGTAGTATCTCTACTTGGTACAAAGAATTTGGATAGCATGAGGGGGGAAAGGCAAGCTTAGCATGTTGAATGATCCATGACAATATACTTTATTTCAGATATAAGAAAACATAACCCATTACGTTGTCTTCCTTGTCCAACATCAACCTTTTAACATGTCATATTTTAATGAGTGCTCACAATTACAAAAGATGTCCAAGATAGTATATTTATATGTGAAATCTCTCTTCCCTCAATATTCTTTCATGAATTGCTCAAGTGACCAATACAATGTTTGCTAACCTTCAATAAATTTACCACCTCTACTTCTTATATGTGAAGTCATTACTCCCCATGGGATAAGCATATGAAACATATATAATTTCAGATTTATGATATTCAAATCATTCAACTATTTACTCATAGGATATAAGTGAAGCACACGAGTAAATGACAAACTACTCCAAAAAGATATAAGTGAAGAACAATGAGTAGTTAAATAATTATTTAGCTGTATGAAGAATCTCCCATTTAATAATTTCAGGACTTGATATTTTATTCAAACAGCAAGCAAAACAAAACAAAATGACATTCTAAGAATAGCAAACATCATGTGAAGAAGCAAAAACTTAGGATCAACCGATACTAACCGATAGTTGTCGAAGAAGAAAGGTGGGATGCCAACCGGGGCATCCCCTAGCTTAGACGCTTGAGACTTCTTGAAATATTATCTTGGGATGCCTTGGGAATCACCAAGCTTGAGCTTTTGTGTCTCCTTAATTCCTCTCATATCACGGTCTCCCTAAATCTTAAAAGCTTCATCCACACAAAACTCAACAAGGACTCGTGAGATAAGTTAGTATAAACCAATGCAAAAACCTTATCATACTCTACTGTAGCAAATCACTAAAATTATTATTCGACATTGCCTATTAAATTCCTCCGCATATTTAATAGTCCTATCCTCAAATAGAATCATTAAACAAGCAAACATATGCAAACATAACAGCAATCTGCCTAAACAGGACAGTCTGTAAAGAATGCAGCAAGATCCATACTTCCCTAGCTCCAAAAATTATGAAAGAAAATTCTCACTGTATTAAATTTATCAGAGCTTATTATGCAAAAGGTTTCAACATTTTATCACATTCTGAATTTTCTAGGGAATTTTTGCAACAGCGGTAAACTTTCTGTTTTCAAACAGCAACATGTAGACTTGTAAAATAGGCATAGTAAAGGCTATCAATGCCACTTTTATTGAAATAAAAGATGCAAAACATTGTTCTAAATAACAGCAAGCAAATCCTAACAAAATAAATTGACGCTCCAAGCAAAACACATATCATGTGGTGAATAAAAATATAGCTCCAAGTAAAGTTACCGATGAACGAAGACGAAAGAGGGGATGCCTTCCGGGGCATCCCCAAGCTTAGGCTCTTGGTTGTCCTTGTATATTGCATTGGGGTTCCTTGGGCATCCCCAAGCTTAGGATCTTGCCACTCCTTATTCCATAGTCCATCGAATCTTTACCCAAAACTTGAAAACTTCACAACACAAAACTTAACAGAAAACTCGTAAGCTCCGTTAGTATAAGAAAATAAATCACTACTTAGGTACTGTTGTGAACTCATTCTAAATTAATATTGGTGTTATATCTACTGTATTCCAACTTCTCTATGGTTCATACCCTCTGATACTACTCATAGATTCATCAAAATAAGCAAACAACACAATGAAAACAGAATCTGTCTAAAACAGAACAGTCTGTAGTAATATGTATCAAACGTATACTTCTGGAACTCCAAAAATTCTGACAAAACAGGAAGTCCTAGGTAATTTTTTTATTGATCTTCTGCAAAAATAATCAGTATTTTATCACGTTCTGGTGATTTTTAACAATTCTGGGACTGAGCGCAAAGTTTCCGTTTTACAGCAAGATCAAATTAACTATCACCGTAAGTTATCCCATATGTCTTACTTGGCACAAATACTAATTAAAACATAAAACCACATCTAACCAGAGGCTAGATGATTTATTTATTATTAAACAGGAACAAAAAGCAAGGAACAAAAATAAAATTGGGTTACCTCCCAACAAGCACTAACGTTTAACGCCCCTAGCTAGGCATGATGATTTCAATGATGCTCACATAAAAGATAAGAATTGAAACATAAAGAGAGCATCATGAAGAATATGACTAGCACATTTAAGTCTAACCCACTTCCTATGCATAGGGATTTTGTGAGGAAACAACTTATTGGAACAATAATCAACTAGCATAGGAAGGCAAAACAAGCATAACTTCAAAACTTCCAACACATAGAGAGGAAACTTGATATTATTGCAATTCCTACAAGCATATATTCCTCCCTCATAATAATTTTCAGTAGCATCATGAATGAATTCAACAATATAACCAGCACATAAGGCATTCTTTTCATGATCTACTTGCATAGAAATTTTATTACTCTCCACATAAGCAAATTTCTTCTCTTTCGGAATAGTGGGAGTATCATAAGAGACTCGAATACTATAAATTGTTTCCACATTAGAAGAGTAGTGTTCAGAAAAAGGGTAATCATAATCATGACAAGTTTTATAAATATAATCATCACTACTCTTTATAGCATAAGTGTCATCACAATAATCATCATAAATAGGAGGCATGCTATCATCATAATAAATTTGCGAAAAAAATCCATTTTACTACCCTGAATAAAGTGGGTGGTTCACTTTACCCCCTGATCTATTTTTCGGCTTCTTTTACCCCCCAAACAAACCCAAACCAGACAAAACACCCCACTGGCTGGTTTTTCTCCACCCTCTGCTGATGTGGCACTAGTCAACGGCGGTTTTGACCTGGGTGGGGCCCTCTTGTCAGGTTTCTCTCACCTCTCTCTCTCTCTCTCTCTCTCTCTCCAGGTACACCCGCCGGCGAGCAGAGTAGGGCCAGGCGGGGTCGGCAGGAGGCGGTGGCGCACGGGGCCGAGGTGGTGGTGGCAACCACCAGCGGTGGGTACTTGGGGCGGGCTCGCGCGGCGGCGGGATGGCGTGTCCGGCAGGGTCGACAGGAGGCGGTGGCGCGCCGGCGAGCGGAGCAGGGCCAGGCGAGGTTGGCAGGAGATGGTGTTGCACGGGGTGGAGGCGGTGGTGGCAACCACCGGTGGTGGGTACTCGGGGCGGGCTTGGGCGGCGGCGGGATGGCATGGCCGGCGGGGTCGGCGAGGCAACGGCGGCGCGGGGGCAGGGCAATCTGCGGCGGCGCGGGACGAGGCTCCTCTGGCAGGACGCCAGCGCGATGGCGGGGAGAGGGCGGCCGCTCCTGGGCGACATGGTGAGGGAGGTGGGGCACGGGTGGCTCGGGCTCGGGGCGAGCTCCTTCGGCGGCGGTGGTTCTGACCTAGAGAGAGAGAAACCTGACAAGGGGGCCCCACCCAGGTCAAAACCGCCGTTGACTAGTGCCACATCAGCAGAGGGTGGAGAAAAACCAGCCAGGGGGGTGTTTTATCCGGTTTGGGTTTGTTTGGGGGGTAAAAGAAGCCGAAAAATAGATCAGGGGGTAAAGTGAACCATCGACTTTATTCAGGGTAGTAAAATGGACTTTTTTCAATATTTGCTCATCAAAACTTGGGAGGCTAAAAATATCATCTTCATTAAACATAGCATCCCCAAGCTTGGGACAAACATTAATTGCAGCAAATATATTCTCAAACATGTCATTCTCATCAAACATAGCATCCCCAAGTATGGGCCTTTTCATATCATAAGCATAATCACTCTCATCATTAATAGTATGGATAGCACCAATAGTATAGCAATTATCATCATCACAATGAGTAATAGGAGCAACATCATTTGGGAGGGATACCTTTCTACCTTTGCTTCTTCGTCTTTTATTTTTCTTCTTCACATCATGTGTGGGTATAACCCTCTTTTTTAAGCTCCTTATTGATGAGATTGGTTGAATAGAAGGCTCCTCCTCGTTACCTGATTCATCATAAGAAATAATAGGAGGATATTGGGAAGTCTCTTCCCTTTCGTTAGTATTCTCTCCATCTTCTATTTGTTTTCTTGTCTTTATGTAATTGGCAATATAAGGATTTTCAATGCAATTCACCGCACAATACATATAAATTTCTTCTAGATCAAAATCAAGAAATCTATCAAGATTAAATTTTGGAATACCCTCAGTTATACGTTTCATTTCTTCATACCCCAAAAGAAGACTAAGCTCTTTATGATGCTCAAGGGTAATCAAGTTATCACAATTTTTGGATACGATTTGATCATGAAAAAAATAGCATTGGAGTTTTAATGACCATGTTTATTGCAAAGTTCACAAGGATGGCGATAAATATTCAATCTTTCAGCACAAACATCTAGCCTTTCTTGCAACCATTTAGTTTCCAAATACTTATGCCTCTTGCAAAATCTATTTTTCCTAATTGGTGTGTACTTGCAAGCTCTATGTACTCCACAAAAATTGACATACTTATAAGAGACATTTTCATCATGACTAGTGCAATCATCATTAGTACTATGGATATTCAAAGAGTTCATACTAACAACATTGCAATCATGCTCATCATTCAAAGATTTAGTGCCAAACATTCTAATGCATTCTTCCTCTAGCAATTGAGCACAATTATCGGAATCCTTATTCTCATGAAAGATATTAAAAAGATGAAGCATATGCGGCACCCTCAATTCCATTTTTTTGTAGTTTTCTTTTATAAACTAAACTAGTGATAAAACAAGAAACTAAAAGATTCGATTGCAAGATCTAAAGATATACCTTCAAGCACTCACCTCCCCGGCAACGGTGCCAGAAATTGCTTGATGTCTACTACACAACCTTCTTCTTGTAGACGTTGTTGGGCCTCCAAGTGCAGAGGTTTGTAGGACAGTAGCAAATTTCCCTCAAGTGGATGACCTAAGGTTTATCAATCCGTGGGAGGCGTAGGATGAAGATGGTCTCTCTCAAACAACCCTGCAACCAAATAACAAAGAGTCTCCTGTGTCCCCAACACACCCAATACAATGGTAAATTGTATAGGTGCACTAGTTCGGCGAAGAGATAGTGATACAAGTGCAATATGGATGGTAGATAAAGGTTTTTGTAATCTGAAAATATAAAAACAGCAAGGTAACTAATGATAATAGTGAGCGTAAACGGTATTGCAATGCTAGGAAACAAGGCCTAGGGTTCATACTTTCACTAGTGCAAGTTCTCTCAATAATAATAACATAATTGGATCATATAACTATCCCTCAACATGCAACAAAGAGTCACTCCAAAGTCACTAATAGCGGAGAACAAACGAAGAGATTATTGTAGGGTACGAAACCACCTCAAAGTTACTCTTTCGGATCGATCTATTCAAGAGTCCGTAGTAAAATAACACGAAGCTATTCTTTCCGTTCAATCTATCATAGAGTTCGTACTAGAATAACACCTTAAGACACAAATCAACCAAAACCTTAATGTCACCTAGATACTCCAATGTCACCGCAAGTATCCGTGGGTATGATTATACGATATGCATCACACAATCTCAGATTCATCTATTCAACCAACACATAAAGTACTTAAAAGAGTGCCCCAAAGTTTCTACCGGAGAGTCAAGACGAAAACGTGTGCCAACCCCTATGCATAAGTTCACGAGCGGAATAGGCAAGTTGATCACCAAAACATACATCAAGTGGATCACGTGAATATCCCATTGTCACCACAGATAAGCACATGCAAGACATACATAAAGTGTTCTCAAATCCTTAAAGACTCAATCCGATAAGATCACTTCAAAGGGAAAACTCAATCCATTATAAGAGAGTAGAGGGGGAGAAACATCATAAGATCCAACTATAATAGCAAAGCTCGCGATACATCAAGATCGTATCACCTCAAGAACACGAGAGAGAGAGATCAAACACATAGCTACTGGTACATACCCTCAGCCCCGAGGGTGAACTACTCCCTCCTCGTCATGGAGAGCACCGGGATGATGGAGATGGCCACCGGTGAGGGATCCCCCCTCCGGCAGGGTGCCAGAACGGGTCTAGATTGGTTTTCGGTGGACTCATTGGCTTGCGGCGGCGGAACTCCCGATCTATTCTGCTCCTCGAAGTTTTTAGGGTATATGGACATATATAGGCGAAAGAAGTCGGTCAGGGGAGCCACGAGGGGCCCACGAGGGTGGGGGCGCGCCCAGGGGGTAGGGCGCGCCTCCCTGCCTCGTGGCTCCCTCGAAGCTTCCCTGACGTCTACTCCAAGTCTCCTGGATTGCTTCCGTTCCAAAAATAATTCTCCTGAAGGTTTCATTCCGTTTGGACTCCGTTTGATATTCCTTTTCTTCGAAACACTGAAATAGGCAAGAAAACAACAATTTGGGCTGGGCCTCCGGTTAATAGTTAGTCCCAAAAATAATATAAAAGTGTTTAGTGAAGCCCATAAACATCCAAAACAGATAATATAATAGCATGAATACTTCATAAATTATAGATACGTTGGAGACGTATCAGGGGGGGTGACCTCCCTTGTGGCCCTTCTCTCCTTTCCACTAAGGCCCATAAAGGCCCATGAACTTCCCGGGGGGGGGGGGGTCCGGTAACCCCCGGTACTCTGAAACGACCCGAACCATTCCGGTGTCCGAATGTAACCTTCTAATATATGAATATTTACCTCTCGACCATTTCGAGACTCCTTGTCATGTCCGTGATCTCATCCGGGACTCCGAACAAACTTCGGTCATCAAATCACATAACTCATAACACAAATCGTCATCGAACGTTAAGCGCGCAGACTCTACGGGTTCGAGAACTATGTAGACATGACCGAGACACATCTCCGGTCAATAACCAATAGCGGAACCTGGATGCTCATGTTGGCTCCTACATAATCTATGAAGATCTTTATCGGTCAAACCGCATAACAACATACGTTGTTCCCTTTGTCATCGGTATGTTACTTGCCCAAGATTTGATCGTCGGTATCATCATACCTAGTTCAATCTCATTACCGGCAAGTCTCTTTACTCGTTCCGTAATGCATCATCCCACAACTAAATCATTAGTCACATTGCTTGCCAGGCTTATAGTGATGTGCATTACCGAGAGGGCCTAGAGATACCTCTCCGATACTCGGAGTGACAAATCCTAATCTCGATCTATGCCAACTCAACCAACACCATTGGAGACACTTGTAGAGCATCTTTATAATCACCCAGTTACGTTGTGATGTTTGATAGCACACAAGGTGTTCCTCCAGTATTTGGGAGTTGCATAATCTCATAGTCAGAGGAACATGTATAAGTCATTAAGAAAGCAATAGCAATAAAACTAAACGATCATTATGCGGAGCTAATGGATGGGTCTTGTCCATCACATCATTCTCCTAATGATGTGATCTTGTTCATCAAATGACAACACATGTCTATGGTCGGGAAACTTAACCATCTTTGATTAACGAGCTAGTCAAGTAGAGGCATACTAGGGACACTGTGTTTTGTCTATGTATTCACACATATACTAAGTTTCCGGTTAATAAAATTCTAGCATGAATAATAAACATTTATCATCATATAAGGAAATATAAATAACAACTTTATTATTGCCTCTAGGGCATATTTCCTTTAGTCTCCCACTTGCACTAGAGTCAATAATCTAGTTCACATCATCATGTGATTTAACACCAATAGTTCACATCTTTATGTGATTAGTTCATATCTCCATGTGACTAACACCCAAAGGGTTTACTAGAGTCAATAATCTAGTTCACATCGCTATGTGATTAACACCCAAAGAGTACTAATGTGTGATCATGTTTTGCTTGCGAGAGAAATTTAGTAAACTGGTCTGCCACATTCAGAGCCGTATGTATTTTGCAAATTTTCTATGTCTACAATGCTCTGCACGGAGCTACTCTAGCTAATCGCTCCCACTTTCAATATGTATCCAGATTGAGACTTAGAGTCATCCGGATCAATGTCAAAGCTTGCATCGACGTAACCCTTTACGACAAACTTTTTGTCACCTCCATAACCGAGAAACATGTCCTTATTCTACTAAGGATAATTTTGACCGCTGTCCAGTGATCCACTCCTGGATCACTATTGTACCCTCTTGCCAAACTCGTGGTGAGGTACACAATAGGTCTGGTACACAACATAGCATACTTTATAGAATCTATGACTGAGGCATAGGGAAGACTTTTCATTCTCTTTCTATTTTCTGTTGTGCTCGGGTTTTGAGTCTTTATTCAATTTCACACCTTGCAACACAGGCAAGAACTCCTTCTTTGACTGTTCCATTTTGAACTACTTCAAAAACTTGTCAAGGTATGTACTCATTGAAAAAACTTATCAAGCGTCTTGATCTATATCTATAGATCTTGATGCTCAATATGTAAGCAGCTTCACCGAGGTCTTTCTTTGAAAAACTCCTTTCAAACACTCCTTTATGCTTTTCAGAAAATTCTACATCATTTCTGATCAACAATATGTCATTCACATATACTTATCAGAAAGGCTGTAGTGCTCCCACTCACTTTCTTGTAAATACAGGCTTCACCAAAAGTCTGTGTAAACCATATGCTTTGATCACCTTATCAAAGCGTATATTCCAACTCCGAGATGCTTGCACCAGTCCATAGATGGATCGCTGGAGCTTGGACACTTTGTTTAGCACCTTTAGGATTGACAAAACCTTCTTGTTGCATCATATACAACTATTCTTTAAAAAATCCATTAAGGAATGTAGTTTTGACATCCATTTGCCAGATTTCATAAAATGTGGCAATTGCTAACATGATTCAGAAAGACTTAAGCGTCGCTACGAGTGAGAAAATCTTATCGTAGTCAACACCTTGAACTTGCCGAAAACCTTTTTGCGACAATTCGGTCTTTGTAGATAGTAACACTACTATCAGCGTCTGTCTTCCCCTTGAAGATCCATTTGTTCTCAATGGCTCGCCGGCCATAGGGCAAGTCAATCGAAGTCCATACTTTGTTCTCATACATGGATCCCATCTCAGATTTCATGGCCTCAAGCCATTTTGCGGAATCTGGGCTCATCATCGCTTCCTCATAGTTCGTAAGTTCGTCATGGTCTAGTAACATGATTTCCATAACAGGATTATCGTACCACTCTGGCGCGGACCATACTCTGGTTGACCTACGAGGTTCGGTAGTAACTTGATTTGAAGTTTCATGATCATCATCATTAGCTTCCTCTCTAATTGGTGTAGGAATCACTAGAACTGTTTTCTGTGATGAACTACTTTCCAATTCGGGAGAAGGTACAATTACCTCACCAAGTTCTACATTCCTCCCATTCACTTCTTTTGGGAGAAACTCCTTCTCTAGAAAGGATCCATTCTTAGCAACAAACATCTTGCCTTCGGATCTGTGATAGAAGGTGTACCCAACAGTTTCCTTTGGGCATCCTATGAAGACACATTTCTCTGATTTGGGTTCGAGCTTATCAGGTTGAAGCTTTTTTACATAAGCATTGCAGCCCCAAACTTTTAAGAAACGACAGCTTAGGTTTCTTGCTAAACCATAGTTCATACGATGTCGTCTCAACAGATTAGACGGTGCCCTATTTAACGTGAATGCAGCTGTCTCTAATGCATAACCCCAAAATGATAGTGGTAAATCGGTAAGAAACATCATAGACCGCACCATATATAATAAAGTACGGTTATGATGTTCGGACACACCATTACTCCGTGGTGTTCTAGGTGGCATGAGTTGTGAAACTATTCCACATTGTTTTTAAATGAAGGCCAAACTCGTAACTCAAATATTTGCCTCCGCGATCAGATCGTAGAAACTTTATTTTCTTATTACGATGATTCTTAACTTCACTCTGAATTTCTTTGAACTTTTCAAATGTTTCAGACTTGTGTTTCATTAAGTAGATATACCCATATTTGCTCAAATCATCTGTGAAGGTCAGAAAGTAACGATACCCGCCGCGAGCCTCAACACTCATCGGACCGCATACATCGGTATATATTATTTCCAGTAAGTCAGTGGGTCGCTCCATTGTTCCGAAGAACGGAGTTTTAGTCATCTTGCCCATGAGGCACGGTTCGCAAGCATCAAATGATTCATAATCCAGTGATTCCAAAAATCCATCCGCATGGAGTTTCTTCATGCGCTTTACACCAATATGACCTAAACAGCAGTGCCACAAATAAGTTGCCCTATCATTATTAACTTTGTATCTTTTGGCATCAATATTATGAATATGTGTATCACTACGATCGAGATTGAATAAACCATTTATATTAAGTGTATGACCATATAAGGTTTTATTCATGTAAACAGAACAACAATTATTCTTTGACTTAAATGAATAACCGTATTGCAATAAACATGATCCAATCATATTCATGCTCAACGCAAACACCAAATAACATTTATTTCAGGTTCAACATTAATCCCAAAGGTAAAAGGAGTGTGCTATGGTGACCTTATCAACCTTTGAATCATTTCCAATACACATCGTCACCTTGTCCTTAACTAGTCTCTGTTTATCTTGCAACTCCTGTTTTTCGAGTTACTACTCTTAGCAATTGAACCAATATCAAATACCGAGGGGTTGCTATAAACACTAGTAAAGTACACATTAATAACTTGTATATCAAATATACCTTTGTTCACTTTGCCATCCTTCTTATCCGCCAAGTATCTAGGGCAGTTCCACTTCCAGTGACCATTTCCTTTGCAGTAGAAGCACTCAGTTTCAGGCTTGGGTCTAGATTTGGGCTTCTTCATGGGAGTGGCAACTTGCTTGCCATTCTTCTTGAAGTTCCCTTTCTTTCCCTTTCCCTTTTACTTGAAACTAGTGGTCTTGTCAACCATCAACACTTGATGCTTTTTCTTGATTTCTACCTTCGCCGATTTCAGTATCGCGAAGAGCTCGGGAATCGTTTTCGTTATCCCTTGCATATTATAGTTCATCACGAAGTTCTAGTAGCTTGGTGATAGTGACTAGAGAACACTATCAATCACTATATTATCTGGAAGATTAACTCCCACTTGATTCAAGCGATTGTAGTGCCCAGACATTCTAAGCACATGCTCACTAGCTGAGCTATTCTCCTCCATCTTGTAGGCAAAGTACTTGTTAGAGGTCTCACACCTCTTGACACGGGCATGAGTCTGAAATACTAATTTCAACTCTTGGAACATCTCATATGCTCCATGGCGTTCAAAACATTTTTGAAGTCCCGGTTCTAAGCCGTAAAGCATGGTGCACTAAACCATCAAGTAGTCATCATACCGAGCTTGCAAAATGTTCATAATGTCTGCATCTGCTCATGCAATAGGTTCGTCACCTAGTGGTGCATCAAGGACAAAATTCTTCTGTGCAGCAATGAGGATAATCCTCATATCACGGACCCAGTCCGCATCATTGCTACTATCATCTTTCAACTTAGTTTTTCTCTACGAACATATAAAAAATAAACGGGGAGCTACATCGCAAGCTATTGATCTACAAAATAGATATGCAAATACTATCAGGACTAAGTTCATGATAAATTAAAGTTCAATTAATCATATTACTTAAGAACTCCCACCTAGATATTCATCCCTCTAGTCATCTAAATGATCACGTGATCCATATCAACTAAACCATGTCCGATCATCATGTGAGATGGAGTAGTTTTCAATGGTGAACATCACTATGTTGTTCATATCTACTATATGATTCATGTTCGACCTTTCAGTCTCCCGTGTTCCGAGGCCATGTCTGTACATGCTAGGCTCGTCAAGTTTAACTCGAGTATTCCGCACATGCAAAACTGTCTTGCACCCGTTGTATGTGAACGTAGAGCTTATCACATCCGATCATCACGTGGTGTCTCGGCACGACGAACTGTAGCAATGGTGCATACTCAGGGAGAACACTTATACCTTGAAATTTAGTGAGAGATCATCTTATAATGCTACCGCCGTACTAAGCAAAATAAGATGCATAAAGGATAAACATCACATGCAATCAAAATAAGTGATATGATATGGCCATCATCATCTTGTGCCTTTGATCTCCATCTCCAAAGCACCGTCATGATCACCATCGTCACCGGCTTGACACCTTGATCTCCATCATAGCATCGTTGTCGTCTCGCCAACTATTGCTTCTATGACTATCGCTACCGCTTAGTGATAAAGTAAAGCAATTGCATGGCGATTGCATTTCATACAATAAAGCGATAACCATAAGGCTCCTGCCAGTTGCCGATAACTGTTACAAAACATGATCATCTCATACAACAACTTATATATCATCACGTCTTGACCATATCACATCACAACATACCCTGCAAAAACAAGTTAAACGTCCTCTACTTTGTTGTTGCAAGTTTTACATGGCTGCTACGGGCTTCTCGCAAGAACCGTTCTTACCTACGCATCAAAACCACAACGATTTTTCGTCAAGTGTGTTGTTTTAACCTTCAACAAGGACCGGGTGTAGTCAAACTCGATTCAACTGAAGTTGGAGAAACAGACACCCGCTAGCCACCTGTGTGCGAAGCACGTTGATAGAACCAGTCTCATGAACGTGGTCATCTAATGTCGGTCCGGGCCGCTTCATCCAACAATACCGCCGAATCAAAGTAAGACATTGCTGGTAAGCAGTATGACTATTATCGCCCACAACTCTTTGTGTTCTACTCGTGCATATAACATCTACGCATAGATCTGGCTCGGATGCCACTGTTGGGGAATGCAGTATTTCAAAAAATTTACCTACGATCAGGCAAGATCTATCTAGGAGATGCATAGCAACGAGCGGGGAGAGTGTGTCCACGTACCCTCATAGACCGAAAGCGGAAGCGTTTAGTAATGCGTTTGATGTAGTCAGACGTCTTCGCGATCCAACCGATCCAAGCACCAAACGTACGGCACCTTCGCGTTCAGCACACGTTCAGCTCGATGACGTCCCTCGAGCTCTTGATCTAGTTGAGGACAAGGGAGAGTTCCATCAGCACGACGGCGTGGTGACGGTGATGATGAAGTTACCGGTGCTGGGCTTCGCCTAAGCACTACGACGATATGACTGAGGTGTGTAACTGCGGAGGGGGGCACCGCACACGGCTAAGAGAAGACTTGGTGTGCCTTTGGGGTGCCCCCTCCCACATATATAAAGGGGGGAGGAGAGGTGGCCGGCCCAAGGGGGCGCGCACCATGGAGAGTCCAACTAGGATTCCCAATCCTAGTTGGAGTCCCCTTCCTTTCTAAGAGAGGGAGAGAGAGAGGGAAGGAGGAGAGGGGAGAAGGAAAGAGGGGGCGCCGCCCCCCTCCCTAGTCCAATTCGGACTGGCCATGGGGGGGGGGGCGTGGCCTCCCTTGTGGCCCTTCTCTCCTTTCCAGTAAGGTCCATGAAGGCCCATGAACTTCCCGAGGGAGGGGGGTTCCGGTAAACCCCGGTACTCCGAAACTTATTCGAAACGACCCGAACCATTCCGGTGTCCGAATGTAACCTTCCAATATATGAATCTTTATCTCTCTAACATTTAGAGACTCCTCGTCATGTCCGTGATCTCATTCGGGACTCCGAACAAACTTCGGTCATTAAATCACATAACTCATAACACAAATCGTCATCGAACGTTAAGCGTGCGGACCCTATGGGTTCGAGAACTATGTAGACATGACCGAGACACATCTTCGATCAATAACCAATAGCGGAACCTGGATGCTCATATTGGCTCCTACATATTCTACGAGGATCTTTGTCGGTCAAACCGCGTAACAACATACGCTATTCCCTTTGTCATCGGTATGTTACTTGCCCGAGATTTGATCGTTGGTATCATCATACCTAGTTCAATCTCGTTACTGGCAAGTCTCTTTACTCGTTCCGTTATGCATCATCCCGCAACTAACTCATTAGTCACATTGCTTGCAAGGCTTATAGTGATGTGCATTACCGAGAGGGCCCAGAGATACCTCTCCGATACTCGAAGTGACAAAACCTAATCTTGATCTATGCCAACTCAACAAACACCATTGGAGACACCTGTAGAGCATCTTTATAATCACCCAGTTACGTTGTGATGTTTGATAGCACACAAGGTGTTCCTCCGGTATTCGGGAGTTGCAGAATCTCATAGTCAGAGGAACATGTATAAGTCATGAAGAAAGCAATAGCAATAAAACTAAACGATCATTATGCTGAGCTAACAGATGGGTCTTGTCCATCACATCGTTCTCCTAATGATTTTATCCCGTTCATCAAATGACAACACATGTCTATGGTCAGGAAACTTAACCATCTTTGATTAACGAGCTAGTCAAGTAGAGGCATACTAGGGACACTTTGTTTTGTCTATGTATTCACACATGTACTAAGTTTCCGGTTAATACAATTCTAGCATGAATAATAAACATTTAACATGGTATAAGGAAATATAAATAACAACTTTATTATTGCCTCTAGGGCATATTTCTTTCATGATTTCATGCACGACATTGCAAATGCCCTTAATCATCGACATTCTCTCGTGTATCTCTAAACCCTATGCACAGGAATGATAAGTCAGATTCCTTTCTCACTTATCAAGCCCAATATCATTCCTTCGACTTGGGCTTTCATGCTAGAATTAAGAACCCGTCTAAACAATGACGGCTTATCATGCGGGCCCTATGTTATTGGTGGTCTCAAACTCTCACTAGAGTGAGGCACACCTCGAATCTAAAGAGAGAATGTTATTTTTAGGGTATGATTGACCATATCATCCATCGAGTGGTCTTAAGTGCTCAATGCATCCATAATGAACTCGAATCTATGTGCTTCAGAAGAGAAAGTAATGCGAACTACTAGTAATTGTTATGTCGGCTCGGCCCGATGAAGACTTCTATCCCTCAGAGACTGTCTTGCGTCTTATCCGTGTTCGCGGTTGAGGAAATTGGACTTTGTATTCTTCCTGGGTCTGGCTCGTGGGTCGACGTCGCCTTATGTTGTAATTAGGGCATGAGTACTCGAAGTAGAAGCCCTAACATCCCCTTCCTTGAGAAAGCAATTGACCCCAAGCTGGTGTATACGGAAAACGAGTCTTCAGGTCGATGAGGTCCTCTGAAGTATTGTTTAGAGCCCTCTACTCAGACCAGCGTACCAAGCCTTGTTCTAGGACTTGATCTCCCTTTATTACTTATACTAACGCCTCACCAAAAAATGCATAGGGACAAAATGATCGTAAGTCTTATATGGTAATGAGCGGATACCTGAGACGGTGGCGGGGGAATAACAGATCAAAGCTTAGAGACGTGCGGTTAATAAGGTGAAGGTAGCTCCAGGTATTAATATGGAACAACCCCGACACGTGGTAGAATCCTACAAGGCCCAAAGTATCGGAAGGAAGAGTTATAGTTAGCCCGTTTTGTGACGAGCTTTGAGAGCATATGGCCCTATGTCTATCAGAAGAAAACCACATCGCCAACATGGAAGGGGCGATCAGAAAGCTTTTGTCAGCTTGCATTTCTATATGTTTGTTATTTCAGGTTATCAGTCACCTCTGTGGGCGACAGGGGTGACGGCCCTTGTGCTCGTCCCAACTCCCTCCCCCCCTCTCTTCTGTTGGCGCCACCTCGTTGCAGCGCCGCTCTTCTCCTACCTCACACAACTCTCTCTTCCTCTTGTTTCTATCAAGAACACACATCAAGGAAGAAACCGAGAAACACACACGCACGCACGCATGTACCAGGGAAGGAAGCCAACTAGCTTTGCCAAGAGGCTCTCCTCCTTGGTCACACAAGCGCTACATTATTTGCTCTAGCCCTCATGGCCACACTTTTCTCATTAATTTACAACACTTAAATAGAGGCACACACGTACTATACTACTACTGATCTCCTCTCCACTAGCCGGCAGCTTAGGCCACGAGTAACAACCTCTTGGCAACGCCCCACGATTCGGCCGACACCCTCCTTCCTAGCTGAATACTCAGTCCACATCTGAGCCTATCTAACAGCTATGGAGCTTGGTCAAGCAACGGTACACACATACATGCATGCAACATCTGAGAGATGCCCGCACATGCACCCTCTCTATCTTAACCAGGACTATCTCAACTAACTAAACAAATTAATCACCCATACAACAAGGTTAACTCTAACAATCATCCCCTTAACCTTGTTGTCGCTTATTCCTCTCTTGAAGCACATGGTCGTGAAGGAAATATGCCCTAGAGGCAATAATAAAGTTATTATTTATTTCCTTATATCATGATAAATGTTTATTATTCATGCTGGAATTGTATTAACTGAAAACATAATACATGTGTGAATACATAGACAAACAGTATGTCACTAGTATGCCTCTACTTGACTAGCTCGTTGATCAAAGATGGTTATGTTTCCTAGCCACAGACAAAGAGTTGTCATTTGATTAACGGGATCACATCATTAGGAGAATGATGTGATTGACTTGACCCATTCCGTTAGCTTAGCACTTGATCGTTTAGTATGTTGCTATTGCTTTCTTCATGACTTATACATGTTCCTATGACTATGAGATTACGCAACCCCCGTTTACCGGAGGAACACTTTGTGTGCTACCAAACGTCACAACGTAACTGAGTGATTATAAAGGTGCTCTACAGGTGTCTCTGAAGGTACTTGTTGGGTTGGCGTATTTCGAGATTAGGATTTGTCACTCCGATTGTCGGAGAGGTATCTCTGGGCCCACTCGGTAATGCACATCACTTAAGCATTGCAAGCAATGCAACTAATGAGTTAGTTGTGGGATGATGTATTACGGAACGAGTAAAGAGACTTGCCGGTAACGAGATTGAACTAGGTATTGAGATACCGACGATCGAATCTCGGGCAAGTAACATACCGATGACAAAGGGAACAACGTATGTTGTTATGCGGTTTGACCAATAAAGATCTTCGTAGAATATGTGGGAGCCAATATGAGCATCCAGGTTCCGCTATTGGTTATTGACCGGAGACGTGTCTCGGTCATGTCTACATAGTTCTCGAACCCGTAGGGTCCGCACGCTTAAAGTTCGATGACAGTTATATTATGAGTTTATGTGTTTTGATGTACCGAAGATAGTTCGGAGTCCCGGATGTGATCACGGACATGACGAGGAGTCTCGAAATGGTCGAGACATGAAGATTGATATATTGTACGACTATATTCGGACACCGGAATGGTTCCGGGGGTTATCGGATATATACCGGAGTACCGGGGGTTACCGGAACCCCCCGGAGGTTATTGGGTCTCATGGGCCCAAGTGGTGGAAGAGGAGAGGCGGCCAAGGGGCAGCCGCGTGCCCCTCCCCCCAAGTCCGAATTGGACAAGGAGGGGGGGGCGCCCCCCCTTTTCCTTTCCCCTCTCCCCCCTTCCCTCTCCTCTCCTACTCCAACATGGAAGGGGGGGAGTCCTACTCCCGGTGGGAGTAGGATTCCTCATGGGGCGCGCCAAGGGTGGCCGGCCCCCTCCCCCTCCTCCACTCCTTTATATACGGGGAGGGAGGCACCCCCTAGAGACAACAATTGATCCCTTGGATCTCTTAGCCGTGTGCGGTGCCCCCCTCCACCATAATCCACCTCGGTCATATCATAGCGGTGCTTAGGCGAAGCCCTGCGTCGGTAGAACATCATCATCGTCACCACGCCGTCGTGCTGACGGAACTCTCCCTCAAAGCTCGGCTGGATCGGAGTTCGAGGGACGTCATCGAGTTGAACGTGTGCTGAACTCGGAGGTGCCGTGCGTTCGGTACTTGATCGGTCGGGTCGTGAAGACATACGACTACATCAACCGCGTTGTGCTAACGCTTCCGCTTTCGGTCTACGAGGGTACGTGGACACACTCTCCCCTCTCGTTGCTATGCATCACCATGATCTTGCGTGTGCGTAGGAATTTTTTTGAAATTACTACGTTCCCCAACAGTGGCATCCGAGCCAGGTTTTATGCGTTGATGTTATATGCACGAGTAGAACACAAGTGAGTTGTGCGCGATACAAGTCATACTGCTTACCAGCATGTCATACTTTGGTTCGACGGTATTGTTGGATGAAGCGGCCAGGACCGACATTACGCGTACACTTACGCGAGACTGGTTCTACTGACGTGCTTTGCACATAGGTGGCTGGCGGGTGTCAGTTTCTCCAACTTTAGTTGAACCGAGTGTGGCTACGCCCGGTCCTTGAGAAGGTTAAAACAACACTAACTTGACGAACTATCGTTGTGGTTTTGATGCGTAGGTAAGATCGGTTCTTGCTCAGCCCGTAACAGCCACGTAAAACTTGCAACAACAAAGTAGAGGACATCTAACTTGTTTTTGCAGGGCATGTTGTGATGTGATATGGTCAAGGCATGATGCTATATTTTTGTATGAGATGATCATGTTTTGTAACCGAGTTATCGGCAACTGGCAGGAGCCATATGGTTGTCGCTTTATTGTATGCAATGCAATCGCCCTGTAATTGCTTTACTTTATCACTAAGCGGTAGCGATAGTTGTAGAAGCAATAGTTGGCGAGACGACAACGATGCTACGATGGAGATCAAGGTGTCGCACCGGTGACGATGGTGATCATGATGGTGCTTCGGAGATGGAGATCACAAGCACAAGATGATGATGGCCATATCATATCACTTATATTGATTGCATGTGATGTTTATCTTTTATGCATCTTATCTTGGTTTGATTGACGGTAGCATTATAAGATGATCTCTCACTAAATTTCAACATAAAAGTGTTCTCCCTGAGTATGCACCGTTGCCAAAGTTCGTCGTAACCAGACACCACGTGATGATCGGGTGTGATAAGCTCTACGTCCATCTACAACGGGTGCAAGCCAGTTTTGCACACGCAGAATACTCAGGTTAAACTTGACGAGCCTAGCATATGCAGATATGGCCTCGGAACACTGAGACCGAAAGGTCGAGCGTGAATCATATAGTAGATATGATCAACATAGTGATGTTCACCATTGAAAACTACTCCATTTCACGTGATGATCGGTTATGGTTTAGTTGATTTGGATCACGTGATCACTTAGATGATTAGAGGGATGTCTATCTAAGTGGGAGTTCTTAAGTAATATGATTAATTGAACTTAAATTTATCATGAACTTAGTACCTGATAGTATTTTGCATGTCTATGTTTGTTGTAGATAGATGGCTCGTGCTGTTGTTCCGTTGAATTTTAATGCGTTCCTTGAGAAAGCAAAGTTGAAAGATGATGGTAGCAATTACACGGACTGGGTCCGTAACTTGAGGATTATCCTCATTGCTGCACAGAAGAATTACGTCCTGGAAGCACCGCTAGGTGCCAAACCTGCTGCAGGAGCAACACCAGATGTTATGAACGTCTGGCAGAGCAAAGCTGATGACTACTCGATAGTTTAGTGTGCCATGCTTTACGGCTTAGAACCGGGACTTCAGCGACGTTTTGAACGTCATGGAGCATATGAGATGTTCCAGGAGTTGAAGTTAATATTTCAAGCAAATGCCCGGATTGAGAGATATGAAGTCTCCAATAAGTTCTACAGCTGCAAGATGGAGGAGAATAGTTCTGTCAGTGAGCATATACTCAGAATGTCTGGGTATAACAAATCACTTGATTCAACTGGGAGTTAATCTTCCGGATGATAGCGTCATTGATAGAATTCTTCAATCACTGCCACCAAGCTACAAGAGCTTCGTGATGAACTATAACATGCAAGGGATGGATAAGATGATTCCCGAGCTCTTCGCAATGCTAAAGGCTGCGGAGGTAGAAATCAAGAAGGAGCATCAAGTGTTGATGGTCAATAAGACCACCAGTTTCAAGAAAAAGGGCAAAGGGAAGAAGAAGGGGAACTTCAAGAAGAACAGCAAACAAGTTGCTGCTCAGGAGAAGAAACCCAAGTCTGGACCTAAGCCTGAGACTGAGTGCTTCTACTGCAAGCAGACTGGTCACTGGAAGCGGAACTGCCCCAAGTATTTGGCGGATAAGAAGGATGGCAAGGTGAACAAAGGTATATGTGATATACATGTTATTGATGTGTACCTTACCAGAGCTCGCAGTAGCACCTGGGTATTTGATACTGGTTCTGTTGCTAATATTTGCAACTCGAAACAGGGACTACGGATTAAGCGGACACTGGCTAAGGACGAGGTGACGATGCGCGTGGGAAACGGTTCCAAAGTCGATGTGATCGCCGTCGGCACGCTACCTCTACATCTACCTTCGGGATTAGTATTAGACCTAAATAATTGTTATTTGGTGCCAGCGTTGAGCATGAACATTATATCTGGATCTTGTTTGATGCGAGACGGTTATTCATTTAAATCAGAGAATAATGGTTGTTCTATTTATATGAGTAATATCTTTTATGGTCATGCACCCTTGAAGAGTGGTCTATTTTTGATGAATCTCGATAGTAGTGATACACATATTCATAATGATGAAGCCAAAAGATGCAGAGTTGATAATGATAGTGCAACTTATTTGTGGCACTGCTGTTTGGGTCATATTGGTGTAAAGCGCATGAAGAAACTCCATACTGATGGACTTGTGGAATCACTTGATTATGAATCACTTGGTACTTGCGAACCATGCCTCATGGGCAAGATGACTAAAACGCCATTCTCCGGAACTATGGAGCGAGCAACTGATTTATTGGAGATCATACATACTGATGTGTGTGGTCCAATGAATGTTGAGGCTCGCGGAGGGTATCGCTATTTTCTCACCTTCACAGATGATTTAAGCAGATATGGGTATATCTACTTAATGAAACATAAGTCTGAAACATTTGAAAAGTTCAAAGAATTTCAGAGTGAAGTTGAAAATCATCGTAACAAGAAAATAAAGTTTCTACGACCTGACCATGGAGGAGAATATTTGAGTTACGAATTTGGACTACATTTGAAATAATGCGGAATAGTTTCGCAACTCACGCCACCCGGAACACCACAGCGTAATGGTGTGTCCGAACGTCGTAATCGTACTTTACTAGATATGGTGCGATCTATGATGTCTCTTACTGATTTACCGCTATTGTTTTGGGGTTATGGTTTAGAGACGGCCGCATTCACGTTAAATAGGGCACCATCAAAATCCGTTGAGACGACGCCTTATGAACTGTGGTTTGGCAAGAAACCAAAGTTGTCGTTTCTTAAAGTTTGGGGCTGCGATGCTTATGTGAAAAAGCTTCAACTTGATAAGCTCGAACCCAAGTCGGAGAAATGTGTCTTCATAGGATACCCAAAGGAAACTATTGGGTACACCTTCTATCACAGATCCGAAGGCAAGACATTCGTTGCCAAGAATGGATCCTTTCTTGAGAAGGAGTTTCTCTCGAAATAAGTGAGTGGGAGGAAAGTAGAACTTGATGAGGTAACTGTACCCACTCCCTTATTGGAAAGTAGTTCATCACAGAAACCGGTTCCTGTGACGTCTATACCAATTAATGAGGAAGTTAATGATGATGATCATGAAACTTCAGATCAAGTTGTTACTGAACCTCGTAGGTCAACCAGAGTAAGATCCGCACCAGAGTGGTACGGTAATCCTGTTCTGGAGGTTATGTTACTGGACCATGACGAACCTACGAACTATGAAGAAGCGATGGTGAGCCCAGATTCGGAAAAATGGCTTGAGGACATGAAATCTGAGATGGGATCCATGTATGAGAACAAAGTGTGGACTTTGGTTGACTTGCCCGATGATCGGCAGGCCATCGAGAATAAATGGATCTTCAAGAAGAAGACTGACGCTGACGGTAATGTTACTGTCTATAAAGCTTGACTTGTTGCAAAAGATTTTCGACAAGTTCAAGGGGTTGACTACGATGAGACTTTCTCACCCGTAGCGATGCTTAAGTCTGTCCGAATCATGTTAGCAATTGCCGCATTTTATGATTATGAAATTTGGCAAATGGATGTCAAAACTGCATTCCTGAACGGATTTCTGGAAGAAGAGTTGTATATGATGCAACCGGAAGGTTTTGTCGATCCAAATGGAGCTAACAAAGTGTGCAAGCTCCAGCAATCCATTTATGGACTAGTGTAAGCCTCTCGGAGTTGGAATAAACGTTTTGATAGTGTGATCAAAACATATGGTTTTATACAGACTTTTGGAGAAGCCTGTATTTACAAGAAAGTGAGTGGGAGCTCTGTAGCATTTCTGATATTATATGTGGATGACATATTATTGATCGGAAATGATATAGAATTTTTGGATAGCATAAAGGGATATTTGAATAAGAGTTTTTCAATGAAGGACCTCGGTGAAGCTGCTTATATATTGGGCATCAAGATCTATAGAGATAGATCAAGACGCTTAATAGGACTTTCACAAAGAACATACCTTGACAAAGTTTTGAAGAAGTTCAAAATGGATCAAGCAAAGAAAGGGTTCTTGCCTGTGTTACAAGGTGTGAAGTTGAGTAAGACTCAATGCCCGACCACTGCAGAAGATAGAGAGAAAATGAAAGATGTTCCCTATGCTTCAGCCATAGGCTCTATCATGTATGCAATGCTGTGTACCAGACCTGATGTGTGCCTTGCTATTAGTTTAGCAGGGAGGTACCAAAGTAATCCAGGAGTTGATCACTGGACAACGGTCAAGAACATCCTGAAATACTTGAGAAGGACTAAGGATATGTTTCTCATTTATGGAGGTGACAAAGAGCTCGTCGTAAATGGTTACGTCGATGCAAGCTTTGACACTGATCCGGATGATTCTAAATCGCAAACCGGATACATGTTTATATTAAACGGTGGAGCTGTCAGTTGGTGCAGTTCTAAACAAAGCGTCGTAGCGGGATCTACATGTGAAGCGGAGTACATAGCTGCTTCGGGAGCAGCAAATGAAGGACTGTGGATGAAGGAGTTCATATCCGATCTAGGTGTCATACCTAGTGCATTGGGTCCAATGAAAATCTTTTGTGACAATACTGGTGCAATTGCTTTGGCAAAGGAATCCAGATTTCACAAGAGAACCAAACACATCAAGAGACGCTTCAACTCCATACGGGATCAAGTCCAGGTGGGAGACATAGAGATTTGCAAGATACATACGGATCTGAATGTTGCAGACCCGTTGACTAAGCCCCCGCACCCACTCCCCACTCCCCACTCGCCCTCCCCCACGTTCACTCCCCTCTCCCCTCGATCTGGATCGGGGAGGGATCGACCCCGCCGCCGCTGCCTCACCTCGCCCCCAAATCGCCCCCATCGCCGCGACGACCGCGTCGCCCGTCGCCACCACCACCTCGCTGAAGCCCCTCGCCTCCTCACCTCCTCGTCGTCCCGAGCCGAGGCCGCCGTTCCGGCGCCGCGCCCTCGACCCCGTCACCCCGCCGCACTCGACGCCGGCGACCGGAACGCCGCCCCTTCCTTGTCCCCCTCTCCGAGCCCGCTGCCCAGACCCCACGAACGCCGGTGAGGCCCCCGGCCTCTTCTCTCCCCTCGTCCCCGTACGCGCTCGCACGCCCCTGACCATCGCCTGTACGCGCACCGACCGCGCTCACCGCGGCCTCGCCTCGCCCGGCGTGCCGTCGCGTGCGCCCACAGCCGCCCGCCCGCGGTGGCCTCGCACGCCGTCCATTCGCCCTGCACCCTCGCCCCCGCACGCGCCCGTGGCCGCGCGTGGCCGCCGCTGCCCGTCCCCTGCTGCGGCTCTGCTCCGGCCAAGCCGCCGCACGCTGTCGCTCGCCCCCCGCCTCCGCCTGCCGCGGCCGGCCGGCGAGCCTCGCCCCGCCATGCCGGGCTACGCCCTCTGCTGGCGCTGGCGCCCACGCGCCCTGCGCTCGTTACCCACTAGCACCCGCCCCGCGGTGGCCCTCTGGGCCACTGACTAAGGGCCCCACACCCCCCTGAGAACGTTAAAAAAATAAAGGAATTAATAATAATAATAAATAATAATTAAAGTAATTAATTAATTAATTAATTAACTAAATTAATTAAGTTAATTAACCCTGATTAGGTTAATCTAATTTAGTTATTAGTTTAATTAGGTATTAATTAATTAGTTAACCACTAATTAGCTAAACAGCCTATGACAGGTGGGACCCACTGGTCCTGACGTCACAGTGACATCATGCTGACGTCACCCTGCTGCTGTTTCGGTTAATGTTGTTTTAATTAATTAAATAAAATCCAGAAATTAATATAAACTTTAGAAAATCATATTAAATAATCCGTAACTCCGATGAAAATAATTTATATATGAAACTTGCTTAGAATTTCGATACGAACCCAAGTACGCCCTCCGTATTCCTGTTAGATGCCCGTAGCTATATGAACATGGAACTTTTAGACCGTTTTCAGTAAATGAATAGTGCCCAACTTTAATTAGATAAATCCAAATAAATTCCTAAATCAACTAAATCATTTAGTTAGGCAGTAGAGCACCTCGGCATACCATTTAGACATGTCCTGCATATTGTTTGCATTATTGCCGTGAATTTATTGTTTCTCTCCCCCTCCTTCTCTCTCGCTAGACACCGAGACCGACGCCGCCGCTACCCAGTACGACTACGGTGTTGACGACCCCTCCTTCTCGGCTGACCTTCCAGGCAAGCCCCCCCTTGATCACCAGATATCGCCTATTCTTCTCTATACTGCTTGCATTAGAGTAGTGTAGCATGTTACTGCTTTCCGATATCCTATCCTGATGCATAGCCTATCCTTGCTACTACTGTTGTTACCTTTACCTGCAATCCTACATGCTTAGTATAGGATGCTAGTTTTTCATCAGTGGCCCTACATTCTTGTCCGTCTGCTGTGCTATACTATCGGGCCGTGATCACCTGGGCGGTGGTCACGGGTATATACTTATATACTATATGCATGACACATGTGATGACTAAAGTCGGGTCGGCTCGTAGGAGTACCCGCAAGTGGATCTTTGTGGCGGAGCGACAGGGCAGGTTGAGACCGCCTAGGTGAGAGGTGGGCCTGGCCCTGGACGGCGTCCGCGGTTACTTCGACATAACACGCTTAACGAGTTCTTGGTATTTGATCTGAGTCTGGCCATTTGGTCTATACGCACTAACCATCTACGCAGGAGTAGTTATGGGTATCCCGGCGTCGTGGTATCAGCCGAAGCCTTCGTGACGTCAGCGACTGAGTGGCGCGCGTCGGATTGGACTGGAACGCCACTAGGCTAGGTCTGCTTCTGACCGCGTACGCAACGTGCAGGTGTGCATAGGGCGATGGGCCCAGACCCCTGCGCGCATAGGGTTAGACCGGCGTGCTGACCTCTCTGTTGTGCCTAGGTGGGGCTGCGACGCGTTGATCTTACGAGGCCGGGCATGACCCAGAAAAGTGTGTCCGGCCAAATGGGATCGAGCGTGTTGGGTTATGTGGTGCACCCCTGCAGGGAAGTTTATCTATTCGAATAGCCGTGTCCCTCGGTAAAAGGACGACCCGGAGTTGTACCTTGACCTTATGACAACTAGAATCAGATACTGAATAAAATACACCCTTCCAAGTGCCAGATACATCCCGGTGATCGCTCTCTAACAGGGCGACGAGGAGGGGATCGCCAGGTAGGATTATGCTATGCGATGCTACTTGGAGGACTTCAATCTACTCTCTTCTACATGCTGCAAGATGGAGATGGCCAGAAGCGTAGTCTTCGACAGGACTAGCTATCCCCCCTCTTATTCTGGCAGTCTGCAGTTCAGTCCACTGATATGCCCCTTTACACATATACCCATGCATATGTAGTGTAGCTCCTTGCTTGCGAGTACTTTGGATGAGTACTCACGGTTGCTTCTCTCCCTCTTTTCCCCCTTTCCTTTCTATCTGTTTGTCGCAACCAGATGCTGGAGTCCAGGAGCCAGACGCTACCGTCGACGACGACTCCTATGACACTGGAGGTGCCTACTACTACGTGCAGTCCGCTGACGACGACCAGGAGTAGTTAGGAGGATCCCAGGCAGGAGGCCTGCGCCTCGTTCGATCTGTATCCCAGTTTGTGCTAGCCTTCTTAAGGCAAACTTGTTTAACTTATGTCTGTACTCAGATATTGTTGCTTCCGCTGACTCGTCTGTGATCGAGCACTTGTATTCGAGCTCTCGAGGCCCCTGGCTTGTATTATGATGCTTGTATGACTTATTTATGTTTTAGAGTTGTGTTGTGATATCTTCCCGTGAGTCCCTGATCATGATCGTACACATTTGCGTGCATGATTAGTGTACGGTCAAATCGGGGGCGTCACACCCCCCAAGTCAGAATTGGACAAGGAGGGGGGGGGCGCCCCCCCTTTTCCTTTCCCCTCTCTCCCCTTCCCTCTCCTCTCCTACTCCAACATGGAAGGGGGGGAGTCCTACTCCCGGTGGGAGTAGGATTCCTCATGGGGCGCGCCAAGGGTGGCCGGCCCCCTCCCCCTCCTCCACTCCTTTATATACGGGGAGGGAGGCACCCCCTAGAGACAACAATTGATCCCTTGGATCTCTTAGCCGTGTGCGGTGCCCCCCTCCACCATAATCCACCTCGGTCATATCATAGCGGTGCTTAGGCGAAGCCCTGCGTCGGTAGAACATCATCATCGTCACCACGCCGTCGTGCTAACGGAACTCTCCCTCAAAGCTCGGCTGGATCGGAGTTCGAGGGACGTCATCGAGTTGAACGTGTGCTGAACTCGGAGGTGCCGTGCGTTCGGTACTTGATCGGTCGGGTCGTGAAGACGTACGACTACATCAACCGCGTTGTGCTAACGCTTCCGCTTTCGGTCTACGAGGGTACGTGGACGCACTCTCCCCTCTCGTTGCTATGCATCACCATGATCTTGCGTGTGCGTAGGAATTGTTTTGAAATTACTACGTTCCCCAACAGGTCGCCGATGTCGTCGGTGGAACACGGAGACAGCCGCGAATGCCATCTTGTCAAGCCGATTGCCACCGTCGCCGCTGGCTTCGACGAGGTACATACCTTCTACACATTCACAAAGAGTGTGCCACCGCGACACGCTCGCTACCGCATGTTTGCCACTGGTGTCGCATCGGTGACTCGCCTCCATGTTCATCACCGGTGCCGCAACTCGCCGGTGACTCACCTCCATGTTCGCCACCGGTGCCGCAACTCGCCGGTGACTCGCCTCCATGTTGTCGCCGGTGACTCGCCTCCATGTTGCCGACAATGACACACCTCGTCGCCGACTCGGACATGGAACTCCTCGTGGCAATGGCCTCCGCTCCATGGCCATCACCTCCTTGCCGCCAATGCCGCAACTTACTAGGCAGCACACCCCTCTCCATCGCTCGTGACGCAGCTTGACGATGATGGAGACACGCACCGGCCGCTAGCAGCATCACGCCGCCAACGGCGTTCACCTTGCGCCGCCAACGTCCCCCTCACATGGAGTCCGCCGCGCCGCCACCGTCGCCTCGGATCGACCTGGCTCTGATGCCAATTGTTGGCGCTGCCTCGTTGCAGTGCCGCTCTTCTCCTACCTCACACAACTCTCTCTTCCTCTTGTTTCTATCAAGAACACACATCAAGGAAGAAACCGAGAAACACACACGCACGCACGCATGTACCAGGGAAGGAAGCCAACTAGCTTTGCCAAGAGGCTCTCCTCCTTGGTCACACAAGCGCTACATTGTTTGCTCTAGCCCTCACGACCACACTTTTCTCATTAATTTACAACACTTAAATAGAGGCACACACGTACTATACTACTGCTGATCTCCTCTCCACTAGCCGGCAGCTTAGGCCACGAGTAACAACCTCTTGGCAACGCCCCATGATTCGGCCGGCACCCTCCTTCCTAGCTGAATACTCGGTCCACATCTGAGCCTATCTAACAGCTATGGAGCTTGTTCAAGCAACGGTATACATGCATGCAACATCTGATAGATGCCCGCACATGCACCCTCTCTATCTTAACCAGGACTATCTCAACTAACTAAACAAATTAATCACCCATACAACAAGGTTAACTCTAACATCTTATTCCTCCATGCCACTAATAGAGGACGCTGATGGCAAAGCGCACGC
>NC_057808.1:98058207-98066341 GCF_018294505.1 Triticum aestivum
GAAGCCCCGCCGGAGCCCGTCCCGCCCGCCGGAGTAACCTCGCCGGAGGTAACCGAGCCGCCGCCGCCGAGTCTGTTTTTTTTTAAACTGTTTCGGTTTATTTTTTTTAGAAACCCTAGGTTTATTTTTTTAAGATCGGTTTATTTTTTTCTTTGGTTTAGTTAGTTAGTGAACGTTCGCCGGTCCGTTCGTTTTAACGAACGTGTTCACCGTTTAGTTGCTGTTAACGAACGTCCGTTCGATTAACTGTTCGTCAGTTTTCTTTTTCGTCGGATTATTCGCGATTATTCCACATCGCGATTTCCGATCTGTTTTTCGTTTTAGTTTAACTTTTCGCTCGTTTATCGGAATCAGGCGATTCAAGCGCCTAGAGTTTCGTCTCGAAATTCTCTTTCCGTTTAACCAATTCAAACAAGTTTTTGCTACTGTAAAATTTGACTTAGATCTAGATTAGTAAATGAAGCCTGTTTCTTTTGCCGTTTGACTTTCGTTGCTTCATTCGATTTGATTCTTTTTGCAAACCAGAGTTCTTAAGTTGAACTTTCTGGTTAGATATTTTACTTGAGTTTTACCTGTGCATTAGATGAGTGCTTATTGTATGCTTGTTTGTTTGCGATAGAGTATCCGGAGTGCGCCGCTTGCTACTTCGAATCTCTAAGTTTCACAGATCATCAGCAAGGCAAGTAACACTTTGATCATACCTCTTTTACTACCCAGATTTATTGCATTAGACCAATCCTCAAACATTGCATGATTAGGATCTAATTAAATTGTGGGTATTGGGAAGTAGATGAGGTAGTACCTATTGCCTTGTTTATTATCAAACCCTTGGGAGTTACTTCTACGTTTGCTCATGTTGCTATGCTATGCCAGTAGACGTGGATTGGGTTTGAGAGTATTCATGACAGATGTGAGATTGTTAATTAATGGTTCAACTTAAGGTGGCAACTTGAACACACATCTGGGTGGATTGAGGTACCTGGGTGTTCCAAGATTGCCTGTTTTTCTTTGGACCGCCACCCAGGCTCAAAGGGATCATGAGATTATTCATGCTAGAAACTTCCGTGTGCAGCCGCAAGCTATTATGGGCTCTAGCATAGTTGAGTAGGTTGTGTGAGCTCTTGAAGAGGTAGACTAGCAGATGTAGGGGATGTAGGTGGTACTGTCTACCCGGAGTAGAGAGTTAACGCTTCTGAAAGACTGTGTCTCGGTCATCCGTTTCTCAAACACCATGAAGTACGAGAATCCCAACGGAGGAGATCGAGTCTTGTGGGGAAAAGTGCACAAACCTCTGCAGAGTGTATAAACTAATCATGGTTAGCCGTGTCCCCGGTTATGGACATCTTGAGTATCTAGTACTTAGATTATCATGTGAATCTCATCATGTTACTTTAATTAATTTTGTTGGGTTAATGATGATACTTAATTGGGATTGAGATGCTGCCAAGCATCTCAATGTTTAACAACCACCATGATAGTTAAATAAAATTTATTCCTTTGCAGTAGGGAAAAATTGGCTTTTTGCAAAACTGTAACCATAGAGCTTAACACCAGCCATATATGCATGTAGTATAGCATTATTCTGTCCATTACTCTCTATGTGTTATTTTGCCAGCATATTCCATGTGTTGACCCGTTTTCGGGCTGCAACGTTTCATGTTGCAGACTTTTCAAACGACGAGTAAGGTGCCTTAGGTCGTGGTCTTATACTCAGTGATGCCGTTGGAGTTGATGGACTCACTTATCTTCCAAGTCTTCCGATGTTATCGTTTTAGATGGCCTTAAGCCATATTTGTCATACTTATTTCTCTCTTGAGATACTCATTGTAATAAGTGTGTGATTGCTACTCTGTTATAAATCCTCCAAGTACTGTGTGTGTCAGCATTACTGATCCAGGGATGACACTGGTGCACGGTAGATCAGACTGTTTGAGATCTGGTCGCTACAAAGGTGGTATCAGAGCACACGCTGACTGTAGGACACGACCACTAAGCTTAAACCCTAGAACACTACTCTCTTCTCATTTCTGACTCCTCTCCACTTTCTACTCTTTTAGGAATGGCGGATGCAAGGAACAAGTTCATGCAACCGGATGAAGATACACCTTTTGGAAGACACTTGAAGGAAGTCACTAAGTACCTGAACATCGGAATACCAAGCTTCATCGGGACCTACAACGCCACACTACCAGAAGAGGAGCGCTGGAAGATTCAAGTTCAAGTTCCAGGAAGGACGTTTACGCCAGTCACTGAGCCTATAGAGTTTTCCTTTGATGCACCAACCTGGAGTTTAGGGAAGAGCATGGCAGCCCACATCACTATGGGACGCATTGGAGAAGTCTACCACAGGGAGCTTAAGGATACTATTTATCAGATTTGTGGACGCTGAGATGAGCAATGGGAGATGATCAGCACCAAGAAGGATGGATCAATTGCAGCTTTCATCCAGGAGCAAAACCAACACATTCGTCGCCAGGAGAACCAGATGTGCACAGACATGATAGATCTGAAGAAGGCATTGACCAAGATCACGGAGTTGGAGGAAGAACTCAAGGCTACACGCGAGGATTATATGGAGGAAATCGTCGCACTGGTGGAGAAGAATGACGACCTGATAAAGAAGATCGGAGTATTCATGGGAGACCCAGCACCAGGAGGAGAAGATGATGATTGCACTTGCCCAGATAACTACATCATCATCGACGACACCGACTCAGACCCCAGTGAAGATGATTTTGTTGATGAAGCTGGAGCAGATATCATGGAGTCTTCGACCGATCAAAATTTCTAGTAGACCACCATAATCAGTAGTAGTATTCCCCCATGTATATAGTATAGTCCGAGCACTTTGTAACGATAGTTAGATCGATTGTATGCCTTGTTTGAATTGATTGAGTGATATTGATTGTGTTTGTCTCATGAGCATATGGGTAGTGTTTTCTCTCTAGACATCATTCTATTCTGAATTCTCATCTTTTCTAAACCTATCAGATGCCTCCGAGACGCGATACCGGATTTGTTTTCCCACCGGAGATCACTCAGTTGATTCAGCAGCACAATGCCCTGATGCAAGTGTTAGTACAGAACCAAGGCAACAACAACAACAACCCACCACCACCACCTGTTGATCACTTAGCCCGTTTCTTGAGGCTAAATCCGCCGGTGTTTTCCAGCAGCACCGAGCCGATTGTTGCAGATGATTGGCTCCGCAAAGTTGGAAGGGAGTTGACCACTGCAGGATGCACAGATGCGAAGAGAGTGTGTTTTGCCGCACATCAGCTTGATGGACCCGCAGCATCATGGTGGGAGAATTACACAGCCACACACCCTATTGACACTGTCACATGGGACCAGTTTCAGCAAGCTTTCCGTACTGCCCATGTTTCAGCAGGAGCTATGGCTATGAAGAAGCGTGAGTTTCGCAACCTACGCCAAGGAGGACGCACCGTAGGCCAGTATGTGGAGGACTTTAGTAAGTTAGCACGTTATGCTCCAGATGACGTTGCTACAGATGCAGTCAAGCAGGAGAAGTTTCTGGAAGGACTGAATGATGAGCTGAGCATGCAGTTGATGGTAGCAACCTTCAACAACTACCAGGAGTTGGTAGATAGAGCTCTCATGATTGAAGGGAAGCAGCAGCAGATTGAAAACCGTAAAAGGAAGTATGGACAAGGGAAGTACAATTCTGGAGCTCAGCAGAAGCCACGTTATACCTCGAAATCGGGAGGACCATTTCAGCATACCCATGGAGGAGGTTCGCACAACCATAATGGCCCCAAGAATGGTAATGAGAATGGAGGAAGCAACGGCCAGAACCGTACCAACCCTTCAACCCCAGCTAAGAGAGACCTGAGCCAAGTCACTTGCTTTAAGTGTCAGAAGACTGGACATTATGCCAATGACTGTCCTGACGCCCAGAATGGAAATGGCAATGGAAGCTCTGGGAAGAAGCCGAACCCTTTCAACAAAGGACATGTGAACGACGTTAGCGTGGAGGAGGTTGAAGCTCAGCCAAATGCAGTAATAGGTAAGTTTTTGGTTAAGTCATTTACTGCACTCGTTCTTTTTTATACTGGTGCATCGCATTCATACATATCAAGGGGATTTGTGGATAAGTATAAACTGCCAACCCAAGCCCTTAGGTCACCCATGTTAGTAACCTCGCCAGGAGCAGAGTATATGGCTAGTTTATGGTGTGATCGGTTACCATTAAGGATTGGTAACTACGTGTTTCCCTCGGACCTAATAGTACTGGAATCGCAAGGATTGGATGTGATATTAGGCATGGATTGGTTATCGAAGTATGGAGGGAACATTGAGTGCGCCAGTAAGTCGATTTTGCTTACCACCCCAGAAGGAAGAAGGATTAAGTATGTATCCCGGCATATGCCGAAAAGGACTCAGGTGAATTCCTTATCAGGAGTTGTACAGGAGGAAGTACCAGTGGTGAAGGATTACCCGGATGTATTTCTAGAAGAGTTGCCAGGCATGCAACCGGATAGAGACATTGCGTTTTTGATTGAGCTTTTGCTAGGCACAGGGCCAATATCTAAGAGACCGTACAGAATGCCCGCAAAAGATTTGGAGGAGATTAAGAAGCAGATTAAGGAGTTACTGGATAAAGGCTATATTCGCCCAAGTTCTTCACCTTGGGGATCACCCGTACTTCTAGTGGTGAAGAAAGATGGATCATTGAGGATGGTTGTTGATTATCGTGGATTGAATGAAGTGACCATAAAAAATAAGTACCCACTGCCGATGATCAATGATCTGTTTGACCGATTACAAGGAGCTAATGTATTTTCCAAGATCGATCTACGATCAGGATACCATCAGTTGAAGATTCGAGAGCAGGATATACCTAAGACGGCTTTTACCACCAGGTATGGGCTGTACGAGTATACCATTATGTCATTTGGTCTGACTAACGCACCTGCCTATTTCATGAACCTGATGAACAAAGTGTTTATGGAGTTTCTGGATAAGTTCGTCGTAGTGTTCATTGATGACATTTTGGTTTACTCCAAGAATGAAGAGGAGCATAAGGAACATTTGCGTTTGGTACTTGAGAAGCTCAGAGAACATCATTTATACGCCAAGTTCAGCAAATGTGAGTTTTGGTTGAAGGAAGTTGGATTCCTCGGACATGTTATATCCGGAGAAGGAATAGCAGTAGACCCCGCCAAAGTCGACACTGTGACAAACTGGGAATCACCCACATCAGTTGGAGAGATCCGGAGTTTTCTTGGACTTGCAGGATACTACTGGAGGTTCATTGAGAATTTCTCGAGGATTGCTAAGCCCATGACAGAGCTGTTAAAGAAGGACACCAAGTTCAATTGGACTGAGGAATGTGAAGCTAGTTTCCAAGAGTTGAAGAAATGTTTGGTTACATCACCAGTGTTGATTCTGCCAGATCAACGCAAGGATTATGAAGTATATTGCGACGCTTCACGTCGAGGACTTGGAGCAGTGCTAATGCAGGAGGGAAGAGTTGTTTCATATGCTTCACGACAACTTAAACCCCATGAGAAGAATTATGCCACGCATGATCTGGAGTTAGCAGCCGTAGTACATGCGTTGAAGACATGGAGACATTTTCTCATCGGAAATCACTGTGAGGTGTACACGGATCACAAGAGTTTGAAGTACATTTTCACGCAGAAGGAGTTGAATCTCAGGCAAAGGAGATGGTTGGAACTCATTAAGGATTATGATATGAGATTGCATTATCACCCAGGGAAGGCTAACGTAGTAGCTGATGCGTTGAGCCGCAAAAGTCATGTCAACACACTCATGATCGGAGAATTACCCAAGAAGTTAGCCGAGGATCTTCGCGAAGTACGTTTGGAAATAGTTTCGAGAGGCTATGTAGCAACGTTGGAGATTCAGTCTACCTTGATGGAAAAGATCAGGGAAGCTCAGAAGACAGACAAGGAGATTGCAGAAATAAAGAAAAGGATGAGTAAAGGAAAAGCCAAGGGATTTCGTGAGGATGAGCACGATACCTTATGGTTTGAGGACCGCGTTTATGTGCCCAATGATCCGGAGATCAGGAAGTTGATCTTGCAAGAGGCCCATGATTCGCCTTATTCGATTCACCTAGGAAATACCAAGATGTATTTGGATTTGAAGGATACTTTCTGGTGGACCGGAATGAAGAAGGATATTGCGGAGTATGTAGCAGTTTGTGATGTATGTCAGAGAGTGAAGGCAGAGCATCAGAAGCCAGCAGGATTGCTACAGCCATTACCGATACCCGAATGGAAGTGGGATAAACTAGGCATGGATTTTATCACGGGATTGCCCAGGACTCGTTCAGGCTATGACTCGATATGGGTTGTAGTCGATCGTTTGACGAAGGTAGCTCATTTCATCCCAGTGAAGACCACTTACACCAGTGCTAAGTTGGCAAAGATATACATGACTAGGATCGTATGTCTGCATGGAGTTCCGAGGACCATTGTATCAGATAGAGGAACCCAATTTACTTCGAAGTTTTGGAATCAGTTACATGAAACTTTGGGTACCAGGCTAGAGTTCAGTACAGCCTTTCACCCACAGACAGACGGACAGACCGAGAGAGTCAATCAGATTTTGGGAAGATATGCTGAGAGCTTGTGCGCTAGATTATGGATCTAGTTGGGACGACAATTTGCCGTATGCAGAATTCTCTTACAACAACAGTTATCAAACCAGTTTGAAGATGGCCCCTTTCGAAGCTTTACACGGAAGGAGGTGTAGAACACCATTGTTATGGGACGAAGTTGGAGACCGCCAATTGTTTGGACCAGATTTGATTAAAGAGTCCGAACAGAAAGTGAAGTTGATTCGCGATAGGCTCAAGGTAGCCCAGTCCAGGCAGAAGAGTTATGCGGATTCTAAACGCAAGGAGACAGTTTACGAAGTAGGAGACAGAGTTTACCTACGAGTATCACCACTTCGAGGAGTGAAGCGCTTTGGAGTTAAGGGAAAGTTAGCGCCACGTTTTGTAGGACCATACAAAGTTTTGGAGCGTATGGGAGAAGTTGCCTACAAGCTGGAATTGCCTGAAGGATTGTCAGGAGTTCATGATGTATTTCACGTTTCCCAGTTGAAGAAGTGCCACGCAGATATGGCTGATATACCACTGAGAGATACGGTGCCATTGGAAGCGATTCAGATGGATAGTGACTTGACCTATGAGGAGAAACCAGTTAAGGTTCTGGAGTATGCCAGCCGAGTCACCCGCAGCAAGGTTATCAAGTTTTGCAAAGTTCAGTAGAGTCACCATACCGAGGATGAAGCCACCTGGGAACGAGAGGAAGATCTACGGAAGGACCACTCTCACCTATTTTCTAGCCAACCCGAATCTCGAGGGCGAGATTCCTCTTAAGGGGGTAGGTTTGTAACATCCCAAATTTTCAATTTGAAATGTTATACATTAGATCATCATTGCATAGCATATTTTATTGCATTTTGGCAAATCCTCAAAATTCTAAGCAACTCAAGGACCCTAGGAGAGAGTTGGGGATTTTCCCGGTTTTCATATTTGATTTTTTATCAAATAATGAAACGAGGATTTTGGTTTTAATTATTTTTCTCTCCGGAAAATATTTCATATTAAAATAAATGAGAGGAGAAAATATGACTTCTCCGAAATAATTGAAATATTGGAGGAAAAATATTAAAATCAAATATTTGATTTTATTCGGATTTTATTTGCATTAGAAAATTTTTACGTTTTCAAAACTGCATTTTTGGGCCAAGAAAATGTTCATCTCGTTCTAATTATTTTAATTAGACGGTGAAAATTTATTTTGGCATTTTTAGATTTTTATTTATTTTTCTAGGATTTTTTTTAGGTTCGGCGAAATTATTAAAAAAAAATCCCGCGAGCGCCGACTGGGCCGAAGCCCAGCCGAGCGGCCCAGCCCAGCTCCCCGTCGTCTCCGAGCTGGAGACGTCCGCGCCGCCGCCCGAGTCACGATCGACGCCGCCTCCCGCCGCCTTGCCCCCTCCCCCACGGCAGCCCCCCCACCTATATATACCCCGCACCCCGCCGCCTCCCTCACCCCGTCCCACCCCGACCAAAGCCCGCCGGAGCCGCCCGACGCCGGAGCCCGAAGCCGCCGACGCCGGAGACGCCAAACGC
>NC_057808.1:98066643-98233648 GCF_018294505.1 Triticum aestivum
CCCTCGTCGCCACCCGCCGCCTCCCCGCACCCCGTCGCACCTCCGAAGCCCCGCCGGAGCCCGTCCCGCCCGCCGGAGTAACCTCGCCGGAGGTAACCGAAGCCGCCGCCGCCGAGTCCTTTTTTTTAAACCGTTTCGGTTTATTTTTTTAGAAACCCTAGGTTTATTTTTTTAAGATCGGTTTATTTTTTCTTTGGTTTAGTTAGTTAGTGAACGTTTGCCGGTCCGTTCGTTTTAACGAACGTGTTCACCGTTTAGTTGCTGTTAACGAACGTCCGTTCGATTAACTGTTCGTCAGTTTTCTTTTTCGTCGGATTATTCGCGATTATTTCACATCGCGATTTCCGATCTGTTTTTCGTTTTAGTTTAACTTTTCGCTCGTTTATCGGAATCAGGCGATTCAAGCGCCTAGAGTTTCGTCTCGAAATTCTCTTTCCGTTTAACCAACTCAAACAAGTTTTTGCTACTGTAAAATTTGACTTAGATCCAGATTAATAAATGAAGCCTGTTTCTTTTGCCGTTTGACTTTCGTTGCTTCGTTCGATTTGATTCTTTTTGCAAACCAGAGTTCTTAAGTTGAACTTTTTGGTTAGATCTTTTACTTGAGTTTTACCTGTGCATTAGATGAGTGCTTATTGTATGCTTGTTTGTTTGCGATAGAGTATCCGGAGTGCGCTGCTTGCTACTTCGAATCTCTAAGTTTCACGGATCATCAGCAAGGCAAGTAACACTTTGATCATACCTCTTTTACTACCTAGTTTTATTGCATTAGACCAATCCTCAAACATTGCATGATTAGAATCTAATTAAATTGTGGGTATTGGGAAGTAGATGAGGTAGTACCTATTGCCTTGTTTATTATCAAACCTTGGGAGTTACTTCTACGTTTGCTCATGTTGCTATGCTATGCCAGTAGACGTGGATTGGGTTTGAGAGTATTCATGACAGATGTGAGATTGTTAATTAATGGTTCAACTTAAGGTGGCAACTTGAATACACATCTGGGTGGATTGAGGTACCTGGATATTCCAGGATTGCCTGTTTTTCTTTGGACCGCCACCCAGGCTCAAAGGGATCATGAGATTATTCATGCTAGAAACTTCCGTGTGCAGCCGTAAGCTATTATGGGCTCTAGCATAGTTGAGTAGGTTGTGTGAGCTCTTGAAGAGGTAGACTAGCAGATGTAGGGGATGTAGGTGGTACTGTCTACCCGGAGTAGAGAGTTAACGCTTCTGAAAGACTGTGTCTCGGTCATCCGTTTCTCAAACACCATGAAGTGCGAGAATCCCAACGGAGGAGATCGAGTCTTGTGGGGAAAAGTGCACAAACCTCTGCAGAGTGTATAAACTAATCATGGTTAGCCGTGTCCCCGGTTATGGACAACTTGAGTATCTAGTATTTGGATTATCATGTGAATCTCATCATGTTACTTTAATTAATTTTGTTGGGTTAATGATGATACTTAATTGGGATTGAGATGCTGTCAAGCATCTCAATGTTTAACAACCACCATGATAGTTAAATAAAATTTATTCCTTTGCAGTAGGGAAAAATTGGCTTTTTGCAAAACTGTAACCATAGAGCTTAACACCAGCCATATATGCATGTAGTATAGCATTATTCTGTCCATTACTCTCTATGTGTTATTTTGCCAGCATATTCCATGTGCTGACCCGTTTTCGGGCTGCAACGTTTCATGTTGCAGACTTTTCAGACGACGAGTAAGGTGCCTTAGGTCGTGGTCTTATACTCAGTGATGCCGTTGGAGTTGATGGACTCACTTATCTTTCAAGTCTTCCGCTGTTATCGTTTTAGATGGCCTTAAGCCATATTTGTCATACTTATTTCTCTCTTGAGATACTCGTTGTAATAAGTGTGTGATTGCTACTCTGTTATAAATCCTTCAAGTATTGTGCGTGTCAGCATTACTGATCCAGGGATGACACTGGTGCACGGTAGATCAGACTGTTTGAGGTCTGGTCGCTACATTGGCTGGATCCGGTAACAGCGACACTTGAGTGTCGCTCCCTTCCTGAAGGTGTTGCTGTTAAAGAACCTCGTCGTCCGCGTGGTGTCATGAGATGGTCGGGGCAGATATGGTCATTGTTATAGTTTGCCGATCGCGGATCTGATCGCTTTGGGGCATTTTTTTTCTTACTTTTGGTCTTATATGACTTTACTATTTGCCGGCGTGTTTTTGTGTGCGTGCATTGGTGTTGGCTGTGTGCATCCTACCTATGTAGAGGTCGGTGTGTTCTCATCGTGTTTGTATCCTCTTGATACTTCATTTTAAGTCAATAAAGTCCACCATTTATCGAGAAAAAAAAACATGTTCTCTCTCTGTATCTCTCTCATCTCTCGTGCTCTCATGTTAGAACAGTGTTTTCAGTTTTATTAGCACAGAAGAAGTGAGTGCCAACTGCCAAGAACCAAAAAAGTCGCAAGTACCCTACTAGCTCCTTTCAATGTGGAAATAATCAACACGATAAGCAGCCCATCATTCCATAACATGACGGCGCACGGATCACACGAGGAGCAGTCCGCCCGCCAACCACAGCAGTACGCATGGATGTTCGAAATATCGGGCGACTGCCCTGGAGTACATGCGGATTTCCGAGCGCCGTTTGGCCCGCCGAATCCCGTCCCACTTCCACTTGCACTTGAATTATTATTTTTGCGGGTACACTTGCACTTGATTGATTATGGTTTCCCTAAAAAAAAACTTGATTGATTTTTTCTTTTTTGCGGTTGAAACTTGATTGATTATGGCAGGGTTGGTCCAAACTCCAAAGACACCGAGCCAGATTTCTCTGCTATAGTAGTCCAGTTCTCCATACGATCCCGTGACACCCATTTCAGCAGTCCCAGCAATTTTCTCAACGTACAGTATTCGAGAGGGGGAGCCGACGACGCCAACGCCGACTGGCGGTCGCAGGTCCGTCTTGCCGGCGCGCGGCGCATCATCATTCCTAGCTCCACGCATCGTTCTCGGCTTGTCCATCCGCGAGCTTTTGCGTCTTGAATCTCGGTCGCGATCCAACATTCTCTCGTCTCATTGCGACGTCGACGACTCTTCTTTGCTGCCTGTGTCGTGTGCGTGTCAGAGGGTCAAAGTCAGAGACGAGGACAGGCCAGCGAGAATCTCACAGTAGCTCGGCGCCACCTCAGACCTCAGGCCAACTCCACCGCGCGACCCCAAACGGACGTCCGTTTTGTCCGGATTATGTCCGTTTGGGTAGGGAAATTGGGTCGTGTCCGGCGTGTCCTGGGATGCGGTGGCCGTGAGTCCTGCGCGCGGCTGCATCCGTTTGCCCCATCCTGTCCGCGTCTATTTAAAAAAAAGCAATGTTTCAAATGCTAAGCCTTAATTCACGGCCCCAGTTCATCACGCCGGCAACAAAGCCAGCGGTCTACAGGTCCATCGCCGGCATCAGCCAGCGGCCGGCAACACAGCCAGCCTCCAAAATGAATAGTTGTCCTTGCCGGCAACACAGCCGTCCTTCGAAATGAATGTTTTTCTCGCCGGCACACAGCCAGCGGCCCAGCGGGCGGGCGGCACCCATGCCAGCCTCCAAAAAGAACGACCACGACCGATCGGACAACCTAGTTCAGGTCGTCGGCGTCGAGCATCTCCTTCTGCCTGGCCTCGAACCAGGCCCTCGCCTTCTCGCTCATCTTCGACAAGTCCACGCTCATGATCGCAAGGGCCACCTCCTTTGCTTTGGTGGCGGCATTGGTGGCCTCGATCTCGAGCTGCCTTTGCCTGGCCTTGACATTGTCGGCCTCGATGTCGAGCTGCCTTTGCCGGGCCGCCTCCTCCATGTCGAAAACGGGTGTGACCGTCGTGCCTTGGCGGAAGAAAGCCGGGCGACATGGGCGTGGTCCGCGACTGACAGTGCGTAGGCCGGGAGACCGACGAGCCTGTGCTCGCCGGGCCGACGGCCACTGTAGGGAAACCGGCCGGACGGCCCATGCCAAGCATGAGGAGGGTGTGCGCTTTGTTGACGATGTCCTCCTTCTCGTTGGTCGCGGCCTCCATCGCATCACGCTCGGCGGCGAACTTGGCCGTGGCGGCATTGACCTTGACGACCGCTCTCTGGCTCCTCTTTTTCGCCGCTTCCGCGTCCAACTTGGCGATCTCCTCCGGCGTGCACTCCGACCGCGGCTTCCTTGGCGCCTTGGCCATCTTCTTCTTCACCTTTTCGGGCGGGTCGACGGCCAGGCCGCCGGAATTTGGCTGGGCGTCGGCCATGGACGGGGAAGAGAGGGGACGGCGGAAGGGACGTGGGAGGGTTTGGGAAAATGGCGCCAAATGGGGTGTGGGGAGTTTTGGTTTCTCCCATCGACAGACGGGCCAGGGGAGGACAAGCGCGCGCGACCCGCCCGTCCGCGCGCTGTCCATTTCACCCCAAAACCGGCGCAAACTTAGGCCGAGGATGAGTCGAAAACGGACAAAAGTCTGTTTGTTTCCACGCGCTGGGCCGCCCGGTTTGTTCCTTTTATCCCGAACGGACGGGGCGGACAGGATGGGTCGCGCGGTGGAGTTGGCCTCACACAGTCATGCTAACTACCATCGCATCGAGTGTTGAGTGACTCGCTAAATTTTGCACGGCATGGCCGGCACGAGCACGATGGGCGGGGCCAGGCCAGCCCGGCGCGCTTCGGGTCCGAGCCGGTTTCCTTGACTGGGCGGCCCCTTTCGCTGACTCGCATGCAGCCTGGCGCGCACGAGCCTCACTCCTCCTCTGTCTCCTCCTCGCAACTTGCAACCAAAAGCCATGCACGACGTGCTCCATGGACCGGCCACCACCGCCCTGCCGCTGGCTTGGCTACATACGTCCACGCAACTCAAGAGATGTGCTCCGTTTGGAGGAGATGAAACTCATCGTGAGAGCCTGCTACCACAAGCTAGCTTTGCATTGCGATGGGGTTGGTGTTAACCCGCATTCTGTTTTTAGCTTTACGACTTTTGGCGTCGGCCACAATTGACAAGTGCACCAATACCCATCCAGATATGCTTCAAGCTAAGCTGACCCATGTTTTCCTTCTTTTTGTTTTTTCCAAGTCCTTCCAGCTTTGCTCAACTAACCCCTTTGACTAACGATCAGATGTGCAATCCACAGCGCCCTGCTAGTGTTAATCGGACAAAGGTAAAAAAAAAAAAGGAAAACAACATGCTAATTACTCTACCTAGTGGTCGAATACAGTACTACGTGCCGATCGTGTGTAGGTGTACATTAACCATTATTCGTTCTGCAATGCGGATTTACCCAAAACTTTCGGCAAGCCTTTGATTTACCTTTCCAGTGCGCGATTTGGCTACTTTCTTTTCTGTTTCTTTCGAACTATTGGCTGATGACTTGAAGTCATGCTTTCTAGAAGAGATTGGGTTCATGCAGTTGCCAGGGCATCTTCAACGCGGACCACTAAAGCGAGCGCCGTATCAGTCCATGAACAGTGATACGGGAGGCAGACATCCAATCATGCCTGCATACATTTCAAATCAGATTTGAATAAGTTCGAACGATTTTCATGCAAAACGGATGAACCTAAACCAAACGAAAATCTTTACATTTCCGACATATTTCAACTAAACTATAGCGGACTAAGTTATCTTAACCTAGTCTAAATGACCGCCGGCAGCAGTGGCCAGAGGTACTCATCCCACGAATCTGCGGCCATGCCATATGCAAGTATCCGCAAAGCAACTGTGCACTTCTCGTAGCCAGAGAATTCAATCCTTCGTACAACATCCTTCTTGAATATGAAGTAGTCATCGTAGGACCGGACGCCATTGTAGAGGCGATCGAAGACATTTTTCTGCATCTCAAAAGCGCCCGCGAAAATTGTCCACAAATAGGGCATCAGAGGCAAGGTAGTCGTCCATCAACATCAAATGCCCCCATGCCATGATCCGATCCAGCACCCGATGACCCTTAGTCGATCCCTTGAAATTGAGAACATGCTCTTCCGCATGATCCACGTCTGCAAGGACCGCTTGCATTATTGTACTTTCATCCGCATAATCCTCCTCGTTGGATGACTCAATGTAGTGCTCGCATATGTACACCATGTCCGAATTCATTGCTTCAAAGAAGGGACGAAAACATTTAGCACGCACATTTCACCAAACACTTGCCCCGGCATGGTGACCCTCACAAGGAGCGGATGATACCTGCGTGACGGACAGACAAGAGGTGTGGATTGGCGGCGGAAGACAAGTGGTGCGATGACCGGGTGTAGCGGTGTAGGTCCAGGAAGGGCTTGACGGCCCACCGGGATGGTAAATCGGCGACGGCGGCAAGGGAGGAAGCGGACGCAGAGAAAGAGAAAAGTATGAAGACGCGGGTTCAGGCGGAGTTTTGGATGGACCGGAGGTGTCGAAGTCCTATGTGACGATGGTCCCGATTTTCGCAAAGCCCTAGTTTGCTTTCATTTTGCGGAAAACGGACAAGCGGACCGATCCGGGGATGCGTCCGATGGTAAATCGAAGAGCGCAGTATGGACAATTTCGGGCGATTTAAGAATCCGCCTTGAAGATGCCCTAACTTTCATTGTTTATCAATGGAATGTCATTGTTTTTACTCCCTCTTATCCATACAAAATGTTGTTGACAATTTTTAAGTGACAATTAATATGCATATAGGAGAAAGAGTAACAAATACTAAACACTTTCAGAGTCTCTAACTAAAAAAAACGATTGAGGCGTTAGCCGTACGACTTGTACCGACAACCGGAATTGACATTCAGCCAAACGCATTGTCGCTCCGGGCATCCTCCAGCTTTACCCTGGCTACACTTCTTCCCTCTTCGACTTGGAACGTCTTCAACCTGTTTTTTTTTCTTTTTTTTGCGGGAAGGACCGTTTTCAACCTTGTTCAACTAATCCCGTTGACAAGATGCTGACCCGCACAATAAACTTAGCTTTTCCGTAGAGCAAGTACAGTAAAGTACAATAGATGACATAAGTAAGCTATAAGAAATAGAATAATATATCTTACTCAGTTGGAGGAGAGAGAAGAGGAGAGAGAAAAGAAGCAGACTCTTGGTTAGTAGCCAGTTGCAACACGAGACCCAAGACGTTTTGTGAGGATGTAAGATGAACCAACTATTGATAAACTAGTATATATTTAAAACTTACTATTGTACATGCCGGCTAAGAGCTTAATTGTAGATGACATAACAACTTTTTATAGCCGACTGTTGGCTGTATTATTAATCATTGACGACCATCTATTTCGCGATGCGGATTTACTCTACTAAGCTCACTTTGGGCAAGCTTAAATGCCAATGCCTGATAAAGATGGAGCGTACCTACTATCACAATCAGACATTAAATTCGTCCGACGGGAGACGCATGTCACTATAGCAAGCACCATCGACTTTGACCAAATCCATCGAGTCCCCATCAATCAATGGAAGCTCTAGATGTCTTGCCAGCTAAGGCCTTGGTCGGTTGCCGTGGTTAGATTCCACGAGTGGTTTCTAACCTTCTAGGGATTGGGTGATCCCCTACTTGTCACCCAACCCCCGTTGTTCCTCATCCATATGAATCCCTATGACCATAACCTGTTCGGTTACTCCCTTTCTATATTCTCTTGGCGGCACATCAGGTCAGATCGGGAGGAGGAGATGAGAAAGAAGAGGGGGAGAGGAGAAGAAGGAGAAGAGGCTTACCGGATGGGAGAGAAGGGAGGGGGTGGGGAAGTATGCCGCCATCGTCGCCTCCGGATGGCTGCGTCGCCGCCGCCGGCGCTGCCGCCACCGCCGCCGCCGAATCTCGGGACTCGGGGAGAGAGGGCTCGAACCTTTTCTTCTCGTGTACCGTTTCGTCCGTCGCGGGAGGGATTGGTTCCACGGGTAGAGGGGCGAGGATTATATCCCGGGTAGTTCCACCTGGTTTGGGAGGGATTGGGCTGGGATGTAGCCCTGACCGGGTTTAAGGGAACACACTTATAAAGTAGGCCGGGGTCTAATCCCGGTCGGGCCGAAACCACGGGGTTCGGCGGGGGAGGTGCTAACCGAACAAGGCTTAATGCATTTACACGTGAAAAAAAGATAATTCAGGACTAGTCCTTGGAAGGTATATTTTTAATTTTTATAGAAGGAATTCTCTAAGCACCCGGGTCACCTCCGGACTCGAAACACAGGTGGGCTTGCTCGCACTGAGCGAGCCAAGCTAGCAGGGTGACACACTGCTCTCCATTTACACGTGAAAGGTTTCATCTTTTTTCATGGCGATGAAGATCAGGAAAAGAAATTTAATGATGGAACATGAAGGTGGGTTCGACTCCATACTTACCACTTCCGTCTTTCGGAAGTGCTACGATGATTTCTTGCACTTGGGGATTATCACCATGTTCCGATTCAGCACCCAATGACCCTTAATTGATCTCTTGAAATTGAGAACATGCTCTTCCACACGCTCCACGTCTGCAAGGATTGCCTGCATTATCGTCATTTCATCTGCATAATCCTCCTTGTTGTATGACTCAACGTAGTGCTCGCATATGTACTCCATGTCCGAATTCATTGCTTCAAAGAAGGGACAAAAAAAATATTAGCATGGGAATTTCAGCAAACACTTCCCGGACGTGGTGAACCCATAGTGGGTGGATAGTACATGTGCGACAGAAGGACGAGAGGTGTGGACTGGCGGCGGAAGACAAGCGGTGGGACGACCGGGTGCAGCGGTGTAGGTCATGGAGGTTCGGGAAGGGCTTGACGGTCGGCCGGGGTGGTAGAGCGGCGACGGCGACGAGGAAGCGGATGCTGAGAAAGAGAAAAGTATGAAGACGCTGGTCCAGGAAGAGTTTTGGGTGGACTGGAGATGTCAGAATTCTACGTAGCGTGTAAGAGTAGTGATCTCTCTCTCTAGCTTAATCTCACTCCAACACAAAGGTTCAGTACATAGTGGTGATTACATACGAATGGTTACACTAATGGAAGGAAGAACACATGAGCTGGAGGAAGGGGAAAGGAAGGAGATAGGGGAGAGAGGTAGCCGCCGCCGGTTCGTTTGATCCACTGGATACCCCCCTCACTGTCTCTTCGTAGGTATTTGTAGCGATTAGTGCTCAGGTTGTGTATAGCTGGGCCTGGCCTATGTGTTGGCTGAAGGGGCAAGCCCGTGTAAACTCCTTGAAATGTGGCTTGACCCCAAGCCGACGCCACCAAGAACCTCCCGGGTCCCATTGCACGTGATGTTCCATGACTTGGTCGGAATCGTGGTGATAGTCGAAGTCGGGGTAAACTTCAACAAGGTAGGCACAAAAGTCATGGCCGAATGAGACCCCATCGAAGAAGGTGTTGAGGGTGTCGGTGTAATCAGTGTTGTCGTGGTCGAATCCAAGGTAACAATTGTGGTTGACGATGCCTTGCACGCGGACGGAAGCAATAAAGATGAACCCCCTCCCTCCTTGAAAAGTGTCTTGATTGGAAGTTCAAATTCCATAGCCTTCGTGGACAACTGTGAAGCTCCTTAGATCATCAGGTGCGCCCAAGATACAATTTTTTTTCTGCTCCTCGTGGATTTGCATGACTGGCAACAGAATGGCGGCAAGAACCCCGGTAGCAATATTAACTTTTCAAGTCTGCAATCAAGTTCCAATGTCCCAAGCAAGAAATTTATGGTCATCCACTGATTTAGTTTGCCGCTGGCCATTGGCTTCCCCATTCTCAACAGGATGCATCTAGAAAGCGCACATGCAAGCCACACTTCAAGCAAATAATGTATCGGGGACGTCAATGCACATGTACTGCATAAGTAGCTCGCAAAGCCTCCGAAATCCCACAACTGCTCAAGGTGATCGCCACTAGCTGAACTACTGTCAAGTAAATGAGCTGCCAAATCTCCAACACGAAGGAAACATAAGGGAGTGCCGGTTGCAAAATTCTTGTTGTAAAACCATGTACTCCCTCCATTCCCTTTAGACTAGCCACAGTGGGACTAACATAGGTGATAACATCACACATATTTAGGAAAAATAGATGATGTGGCAAGTAATTAATGAAAAAAAGAGTCATGTGGTAACATAGCTAGTTACTAGTAGTATGAGTAACATCACACATATCAAGGCAAGATGAGTCTACAACATAATAAATGAAGTTTTGCATGACACCACATATATGTTACTCCCCATTATAGAGGTAGTTACATAGACTAGTAACTGAAGGAAATATGCCTTAGAGGCAATAATAAAGTTGTTATTTATATTTCCTAATATCATGATAAATTTTTATTATTCATGCTAGAATTGTATTAACCGGACACTTAGTACATGTGTGAATAAATAGACAAACAGAGTGTCCCTAGTATGCCTCTACTAGACAAGCTCGTTAATCAAAGATGGTTAAGTTTCCTGACCATAGACATGTGTTTTCATTTGATGAACGGGATCACATCATTAGAGAATGATGTGACGGACAAGACCCATCCGTTAGCTTAGCATTAATGATCTTTTAGTTTTATTGCTATTGCTTTCATCATGACTTATACATGTTCCTCTGACTATGAGATTACGCAACTCCCGAATACCGGAGGAACACCTTGTGTGCTATCAAACGTTACAACGTAGATGGGTGATTATAAAGATACTATACAGGCGTCTCCGATGGTGTTTGTTGAGTTGGCATAGATCGAGATTAGGATTTGTCACTCCGTGTTTCAGAGAGGTATCTCTGGGCCCACTCGGTAATGCTCATCACTATAAGCCTTGCAAGCAATGTGACTAATGAGTTAGTTGCGGGATGATGCATTACGGAACGAGTAAAGAGACTTGCCGGTAACGAGATTGAACTAGGTATGATGATATAGACGATTGAATCTCGGGCAAGTAACATACCGATGACAAAGGGAACAACGCATGTTGTTATGCGGTTTGACCGATAAAGATCTTCATAGAATATGTAGAAGAAAATATGAGCATCTAGGTTCCGCTATTGATTATTGACTGGAGATGTGTCTCGGTCATGTCTACATAGTTCTCGAACCCGTAGGGTCCGCACGCTTAACGTTCGATGACGATTTGTATTATGAGTTTATGTGATTTGATGACCGAAGGTTGTTCGGAGTCCCGGATGAGACCACGGACATGACGAGGAGTCTCGAAATGGTCGATACATAAAGATTCATATATTGGAAGGTTACATTCGGACACCGGAATGGTTCGGGTTGTTTCGGATGAGTTTCAGAGTATCGGGGGTTACCGACCCCCCCCCCCCGGAAGTTCATGTTGGGTAACGCAGTAATTTAAAAAACAAATCCTACGCACGCGCAAGATCTATCATGGTGATGCATAGCAACGAGAGGGGAGAGTGTAGTCCACGTACCCTCGTAGACCGTAAGTGGAAGCGTTATGACAACGCGGTTGATGTAGTCGTACATCTTCACGATCCGACCGATCCTAGTACCGAAAGTACGGCACCTTCGCGATCTGCACACGTTCGACACGGTGACGTCCCACGAACTCTTGATCCAGCTAAGTGTCATGGGAGAGCTTCGTCAGCACGACGGCCTGATGACGGTGATGATGAAGTCACCGGCGCAGGGCTTCGCCTAAGCACTGCAACGATATGGCCGAGGTGGAAATCTGTGGAGGGGGGCACCGCACACGGCTAAGAGATCAACTTGTGTGTCTATGGGGTGCCCCCTCCCCCGTATATAAAGGAGTGGAGGAGGGGGAGGGCCGTCCCTCTATGGCGCGCCCTGGGAGGAGTCCTACTCCCACCGGGAGTAGGATTCCCCCCTTTCCCTAGTTGGAGTAGGAGAGAAGGAAGGAGGAGAGAGGGAGAAGGAACGGGGGGCGCCGCCCCCCTTCCTAGTCCAATTTGGACCCAAGGGGGAGGGGGCGCGCGGCCTGCCCTGGCCACCCCCTCTCTCTCCACTAAAGCCCATTAGGGCCCATATACTCCCCGGGGGGTTCCGGTAACCTCCCGGTACTCTGGTAAATGCCCGAACTCACTCGGAACCATTCCGATGTCCAAACATAGTCATCCAATATATCAATATTTATGTCTCGACCATTTCGAGACTCCTCGTCATGTCCGTGATCATATCCGGGACTCCGAACAACCTTCGGTACATCAAAACACATAAACTCATAATACCGATCGTCACCGAACGTTAAGCGTGTGGACCCTACGGGTTCGAGAACTATGTAGACATGACCGAGACTCATCTCCGGTCAATAACCAATAGTAGAACCTGGATGCTCATATTGGTTCCTACATATTCTACGAAGATCTTTATTCGTTCAAACCGCACAACAACATACGTAGTTTCCTTTGTCATCGGTATGTTACTTGCCCGAGATTCGATCGTCGGTATCTCAATACCTAGTTAAATCTCGTTACCGGAAAGTCTCTTTACTCGTTCCGTAATGCATCATCCCGCAACTAACTCATTAGTCACAATGCTTGCAAGGCTTATAGTGATGTGCATTACCGAGAGGGCCCAGAGATACCTCTCCGATACTCGGAGTGACAAATCCTAATCTCGATCTATGCCAACCCAACAATCACCATCGGAGACACCTGTAGAGCATCTTTATAATCACCCAGTTACGTTGTGACGTTTGATAGCACACTAAGTGTTCCTCCGGTATTCGGGAGTTGCATAATCTCATAGTCATAGGAACATGTATAAGTTATGAAGAAAGCAATAGCAACAAACTAAACGATCATCATGCTAAGCTAATGGATGGGTCAAGTCAATCACATCATTCTCTAATGATGTGATCCCGTTTATCAAATGACAACTCTTTGTCCATGGCTAGGAAACTTTAACCATCTTTGATTAACGAGCTAGTCAAGTAGAGGCATACTAGTGACACTCTGTTTGTCTATGTATTCACACATGTACTAAGTTTCCGGTTAATACAATTCTAGCATGAATAATAAACATTTTATCATGATATAAGGAAATATAAATAACAACTTTATTATTGCCTCTAGGGCATATTTCCTTCAGTTCATGGGCCTTCATGGGCCTTAGTGGAAAGGAGAGAAGGGCCACAAGGGAGGCCGCGCCCCCCCATGGCTAGTCCGAATTGGACTAGGGAGGGGGGTGGCGCCCCCTCTTTCCTTCTCCCCTCTTCCTCCTTCCCTCTTGGAAAAGAAGGGGACTCCAACTAGGATTGGGAATCCTAGTTGGACTCCCCTAAGGCGCGCCTCCTCCCTGGCCGCCGGCCTCCTCCTCCCTCCTTTATATGCGGGGGCAGGGGGCACCCCAAAGACACACAAGTTTCTCTTAACCGTGTGCAGTGCCCCCCCTCCACAGTTACACACCTCGGTCATATTGTCGTATAGTGCTTAGGTGAAGCCCTGCGCCGGTAACTTCATCATCACCGTCGTCACGCCGTTGTGCTGACGGAACTCTCCCTCGTCCTCAACTGGATTAAGAGCCCAAGGGACGTCATCGAGCTAAACGTGTGCTGAACGCGGAGGTGCCATACGTTCGGTACTTGGATTGGTTGGATCGTGAAGACGTTCGACTACATCAACCGCATTACTAAATGCTTCCACTTTCAGTCTATGAGGGTACGTGGACACACTCTCCCCGCTCGTTGCTATGCATCTCCTAGATATATCTTGCGTGATCGTAGGTAATTTTTTTGAAATACTGCGTTCCCCAATAGTGGCATCCGAGCCAGGTCTATGCGTAGATGTTATATGCACGAGTAGAACACAATGAGTTGTGGGCTATAATAGTCATACTGCTTACCAGCAACGTCTTACTTTGATTCGGCGGTATAGTTGGATGAAGCGGCCCGGACCGACATTACATGACCGCGTTCATGAGACTGGTTCTACTGACGTGCTTCGCACACAGGTGGCTAGCGGGTGTCTGTTTCTCCAACTTTAGTTTAATCGAGTTTGACTACGCCCGGTCCTTGTTGAAGGTTAAAATAGCACACTTGATGAAAAATCGTTGTGGTTTTGATGCGTAGGTAAGAACGGTTCTTGCTAGAAGCCCATAGTAGCCACGTAAAACTTGCAAAAACAAAGTAGAGGACGTCTAACTTGTTTTTGCAGGGCTTGCTGTGATGTGATATGGTCAAGACGTGATGATATATAAATTGTTGTATGAGATGATCATGTCTTGTAAAAGTTATCGGCAACTGGCAGGAGCCTTATGGTTGTCGCTTTATTGTATGAAATGCAATCGCCATGTAATTGCTTTACTTTATCACGAAGCGGTAGCAATAGTCGTAGAAGCAATAGTTGGCGAGACGACAATGATGCTTTGATGGAGATCAAGGTGTCAAGCCAGTGACGATGGTGATCATGATGGTGCTTTGGAGATGGAGATCAAAGTCACAAGATGATGATGGCCATATCATATCACTTTTTTTGATTGCATGTGATGTTTATCCTTTATGCATCTTATTTTGCCTAGTAAGGCGGTAGCATTATAAGATGATCTCTCACTAAATTTGAAGGTATAAGTGTTCTCCCTGATATGCACCGTTGCTACAGTTCGTCGTGCCGAGACACCACGTGATGATCGGGTGTGATAAGCTCTACGTTCACATACAACAGGTTCAAGCCAGTTTTGCACATGCAGAATACTCGGGTTAAGCTTGACGAGCCTAGCATATGCAGATATGGCCTCGGAACACTAAGACCGAAAGGTCGAGTGTGAATCATATAGTGGATATGATCAACATAGTGATGTTCACCATTGAAAACTACTCCATCTCACGTGATGGTCGGACATGGTTTAGTTGATTTGGATCACGTGATCATTTAGATGACTAGAGGGATGTCTATCTAAGTGGGAGTTCTTAAGTAATATGATTAATTGAACTTAATTTTATCATGAACTTAGTACCTGATAGTATTTTGCATGTCTATGTTGTTGTAGATCAATGGCCTGTGCTACCGTTCCTTTGAATTTTAATGCGTTCCTAGAGAAAGCTAAGTTGAAAGATGATGGTAGCAACTACACGGACTGGGTCCATAACTTGAGTGTCGAGGGAGAGCTTCGTCAGCACGACGGCGTGATGACGGTGATGATGAAGTCACCGACGTAGGGCTTCACCTAAGCACTGCAACGATATGGCCGAGGTGGAAATCTATGGAGGGGGGCACTGCACACGGCTAAGAGATCAACTTGTGTGTCTATGGGGTGCCCCCTCCCCCGTATATAAAGGAGTGGAGGAGGGGAGGGCCGGTCCTCTATGGTGCGCCCTAGGAGGAGTCCTACTCCCACCGGGAGTAGGATTCCCCCCTTTCCCTAGTTGGAGTAGGAGAGAAGGAAGGAGGAGAGAGGGAGAAGGAAAGGGGGCGCTGTCGTGGTTTTGTCACGGCAGATGTCCTAGAGAAAGGACTTAGTCGTGGAGCCATCGCTACGGGTTAGCTTAAAGGGGTTAAAGCGGACAAGGGACGCAAGAGAGTTTTATACTAATTCGGCCCCTTACGATGAAGGTAAAACCTACATCTAGTTGTGATGGAATTGATGGGGTTTCGATGACCAGGGAGCGAATACGCTTTGCCTGAGTCTCGAGTTGTTGTCTGTTGTCCTTGAACCGCCGCCGGGTCGTCCCCTTATATACATGGGTTGACGCCCGTCGGTTTACAGAATCCCGAGGCCGGCTCATAATCGTGTCCGGCTCGGTCTCTGCTACTTCTATCTTACAACACAAGTTTACATATCAACGCCGGTTTATGTCTACAGGCCTTAAACCAGCTTTGGGCCCTGGGCCTTCATAAAGCGTCACCGTCTGTCTTCATGGACTTCAGATACAGATGAACTACTTATGGGGTTAACCCGGCCTCTCCTGGCCGGTTTACGCCCAGTGGTAATATCCCCAACATTAGGCCCCAGATTGATTTGAACTGGTTCATGTCAATCCTCAATACTTAAGAAGACTTCTTCTTCAACATCTTCACATAATCTTGTAAACCGCCGTGACATCATCTTCTAGGACCATGATAAACCGCCGTGACGTCACCTGTTTCTTTTAAAACTGTGTATAATCCACCTTCATTAATGAGCCTCCGACAATCGAGGCGACAGCTCCGCCTCATATCCAAAAATTCGGCTCCTCAATTTTTGCGCCTGACGTTTATCTTTCTGCCCTTATAAATAGGGCCAGGGGGTCTTTCCATTTCCCCCCTCGTGCCTCTTCACGTCTTCATCTTCCTTGTGCCGACCGGCCCTCAAGCTCTGCCGCCGCCGTCGTCCTTCGCCTCTGCTTCGACAAAGGCTGCTGCATCAACCTGATCGTATCAGAGAAAAACCGCGGCACCTATCCGCCATCCCATCAGCATCAGTAAGCCCCCCTTTCTTTTACCATAGATCTGGCATTAGGGTTTCGGTGTTCATTAGTGTTCGTCGCCGCCCTTATTTATCCTTATTTATATCCATGGATTAGATCCAAAACCCACATAGACCTCGCGCGGTAGTAGTTTTAGCACCTGTTTGATATCCAACTCATCTCAACTTGGTGAACTTTTAGCACGCTGGAAATTAGGTCAGAATATATATTGTTTTTCCAACGCGCGGTAGATATGAAATTACCATAGCAAGATGTGAAACTTGTTTCTTCCTTCACTTACACACTTTGAATACCAGATTGGGCAGTTTAACTTCACAGAAAACCAGATGACCCGGTAGATACCATTAGTCCCCTGTTGAACCGCCAATGCATTACACCGTTTCCATTGTCAGACTCCGGTTTACGAATAACCAAATCCGGTTTATCAATATGCTTGTATCCTTATACCGTTGTATAGTTGTCCACTGTATATCTTAAACTGGCAATAATCATGTTTCAGATCTTTCATTGCCATGGCCAAGCAAGTCTATGAATGCAATTGGGCTCCTTCTCAAGTAACCGAAGAACAGTTAAACAATCTTGTTAAAACGGGCGCTTTAGCCAAGAAAGATGTCATCCACTGGAGGGTCCCTGGCCCGGAAAATCCTCCTACGCCCAAGGATGGAGAGGGGGTCGTGTTTGCTGATCATCTCGGACGAGGTTTTAGCCCTCCCGGTTCAAAAAAAATTCCGAGATGTACTAGCCAATTTTCAGCTGCGCCCTCAAGACATCGGTCCCAATTCTGTGACCAACATCTGCCACTTCCAAGTCTTCTGTGAGGTTTATCTGCAAGAGGAACCTACTGTCGAACTGTTTAGGGATTTCTTTCACTTAAACCGTCGCACAGAGTTCTCGGATGGACCCAACACGGAACTGGGCGGAATGGCGGTTCAGAAAAGGAAATAAGTCACCTTCCCTCATCTTAAACTCCACAGTCACCCCAAAGAGTGGAACCAGACTTGGTTTTATTGCATGGATACATCTCCACCTGATGAAAACCCCCTGCGGGGTTACCACCCTGAAGCAACACACATCCTTTTCCTCAGAGGTTGACTGCAAGAGAAAGGGCCAACTATGCTCCTCAATTATCAAAGCTTAGAGCCTTCATGGCAAACGGTTTGACAGGAGTTGATCTTGCTCGTTGTTGGATAAGCTGGAGTATTCTTCCCTTAAGCCAGCGCTCCGGTTTGATGTGTGAGTATACATGGAGTTTGAAGGATGCTCAGCGGCACATTGACATTCAGCTTACAGATGCAGAAGTCAGTGAGGCTGTAAAAAAGATACTGAACGAACCGGAGGCTGTTTGTGCCCAAACCGGACTACTCCCTTTCTGCACCTTCAACAAACCACCAGCTGTAAGAATCATATAATCTTTTTATCTGAAGTTACTTCTGTCCAAATATTTTCTGAAAGTGTGATTATTTCTGACAGGGTGATGATCCGTTCTGGAACAAGAAATCATCACAAGACAAACCGGCGAAGCCGCAAGACAAACCGGTCAAGCCAGTTCGTCCAAAGACCAAGGTTGTTAAAAAACCTGCCAAGAGAAGGACCACTGCATCCTCCGATCCACCAGCTGATGACGATGTGGGTAATCCGGAACCAGAGGTAGAACTTGACTCTCTTGGTTCATTTTTCGTACATCTCATTGACAATGATTATTATCAGGACGACGCTGAAGGCAGTCATGCTGAGGACGTAGAGGTAACCATTCTTTCCTCCGATTCAGATCCTCTGCCAACATCAAAAATCCGTCAAGCAAACCGGAAAGTAAAATTTTCTCACCCTCTTGCTTACTTGGACCCAAACTTTCTTTTGAAGACGCAGCAGCACGAGGCTCGCCGTACAACCCGGCACAGCGGCCAGGTAGTTACCTCCGCCGGTTTACCGAACAGTCCGGTTCGGAAACGCCGATCAGAGGTCTCTTATCCCATTGATACTTCATGCCCAAAAGCAGGTTGTTTCCGCCAGCCTCTTAACCCGTCTGATTCAAATTATCAGGGTACTTCTCACTCATCCTCTGGCGAGTCATCGGCCACACAACTTCCACCCCTCAAAACAGTTCGTGGGTGAGCTATGCATGTGTCTTTATTCTTGATGTGTTATCTTTACATACTGTACTGATCCTTATGTCTATCTTTTCTCAGCGCCAAGCCAAGACCCAGCAAGAAGGCTCGGTTAAGCAAATCGGCTGATGATAATGTAGCTGCTGAACCGGAAACAACTCCAGATTCGAAAGAAACCGACGCTGACGCCATGCTTAATGATCCGCCGCCTCAAGACCATGACTTCCTTGCCGAACAAGTGCAAGTTGACGCTACAAGCCATGCAGACCGGCCAACCAGCCCTGTCCGAACTGATGATAAATCGGTCAGTCCAGTTAAGGATACTGACAAACCGCCAACTCCAGTGAAGGCTGCTGATGACAAAGATGATGACATTATGATTACTGGCACTGGCCACACCACTCCTGGCAATCCTGTCGCTTTGTCAAAGCATACTGCCAAGGACGAGCTCTTTGCTATCGGCAAAGGCAAATGGAATGCCGATTTATCAAGCTACTCCCATCTCAATGCTCAAGACATTCACTCTGGCTTCTTGAACCGTCTGTATACCAGCCGTGACTATGAAGCTAGTTTGGTAAACTTGATGAAGGAGCGATATGAGGTAACTACTATTTTTCTCTTTTGTCCAATTGCAGTTTATCAACTCCTAGTAGCCCCCAAGTGACGGTTTATGATACCAATCTAAACCGGGACTTTTGTCATAACTTAACTTTGCATATTTAGCCTCCAGGGACCGGATTACCTTTTTAAGATGACCCGGTTCCTTAAAATTTGCCATACTTCTCTTTCACCGGTATAGCCCCCAAGGGACGGTTTAACTTTATAAAGATGAACCGGGACTGTAGAAGAATTCCCATACCGATAGTTTTTGAGCAAACACACATTAGCCCCCAAGTGCCAAGATTAATACTTGTATTGTGCTTGGGACTTGTAGAAATTTCTGATAAAGAGCAAATATGCATTAGCCCCCAAGTATCAAGGGCATAACTTGTTATGTGCTTGGTACTTCAAATATGTACTTTTAACTCATTATGTATCTGTCTCTTTATAGGCTGAACTGAGTAAGAAGGAAAGTCAAACCGCTGATCTGCAAGAGAACATCAAGTCCCAACAGGCCGAAACTTCCAAAGCAAAAGATGAGCTGACGAGCGCCTTAGCCGCTATGGAAAGGCTAAAGGAGAGCTTCACCAAGGAGCGGGCGGATTGGAACACAGAGAAATCCGCTTTGCGGAAAAGAGCTGAAGACGCAGAAGCAGCTCTCAAACCGGTGGTAGACGAGCTGACTGGTGTAAAGCGGCAAGTACATGCTATGACCGCTGCTGTGTTTGGTAAGCATCCTTGCTTTATACTTTCAACATATCTTCCCATGTGTGGCTGGTTTACTGACGTTTATAATGATGCAGGAACTCGCATTAGCCATCTGGGCTCTAATGTACAGAAGAAGTTGAAAGCGACCTATACTCTGATAGAGCAGCTGTATACCGGCGCGCAGCGGATCATCTGTACCGCTTCACACAATAAACCTCCTCCAACATTGATCAAGGACACCTTAGAAAGGCTATCCATGCTGCCTGCCTGGGTTGAAGAACTAAAGAAAGCTGCGGCAAGGGCCGGAGCTCTAAGCGCTCTAACCCGGGCAAAGGCGTGGGTGCCTGATCTTGATCCGGTGGACGTGGCTAAAGGCTTCCCAAGCTTAAAAGAAGATGGATCAGAATTTGGCCAGGAGGATCTCCGTGCCATAAACCGGGAAGTACGTCCACTGGCTTGTCAATTGGCTGAAGAAGTTGATCTCTCATACTATCAGGCAAGTTATGATGATAAGAACAGACGGGTTGCAGCGCCAATTCCAGAAGCGCAAAATCTGATCCCTCCAATCCGTAAGCACACTTATGCCCCTGATATTGAACCGTCAACCCTTATAAGCGACGAAGCTGTGTTCCAAGCTTTAACCGGGATCGATTGGACAACTGTTGACTTCCAGCCGCTGGGTAGAGACGAAGAAGACGAACCGGTGCAAGATGATCCGCAGCCGTCAGGTCAAGCTGATAAGCAATCATAATCCGGGGGCCGGTTTAGTCTTCCACTTGCTGCAATGCTTATTGAGAAACAATTATCCCTTTGGGCATTGAAACGCCTTGTAATAGGCTAGTTAAAACACTTGGTCTGTTATGCCTTCGTGCATATTTATCTGCGACTGATGCGTGTTAATCCGCCATGCTTAAGATACAATGTTCATAATCCATAGCTATTTATTCAAGTTGTTCCTGCAGATAAGAAGCTTAAAGCGCCCTGGCGGTTTACCACCGGGCGGGTCATGATACCCAAATATACATATGACCAAGGTTGTACAAGATAACCAAATATGGAAATATATGATACCTGTGACCTTTAGGCATAGTGTTGGCTGACCAACTTTGTAACGAGGGTAATAACCCTAATCTGGAGTAAAAGTAACTCCTGTTATATGATGCCGGTTTACAATAAAACCGCTCCGGGTTGTGATAAACACCGGTTTATTCCATACTGGTGACTTTGAGACAAAACCAGACCGGGCTGATAGTCTCCGGATTATAACTTGATCATGTACTGACAACTTGTAGTTGACAGCCTAACCGGGTTGACAAACACCGGTTTGAAAACATCACTAATCTTATCAAAAGAAAGAGAAACTTAGCAAAAGGAAAATAAAACCGTTGTAGTCGAGGCTTTTCACGGGCTGCCAGGCCCTAAATTCGACAGCAAAAAATCTCCAAACAACATTGTGAGCTGTGCTCAATGGGTGCCTATGTTTGAGCTGTTGTTTTACAACACTCTCTTTGGGCCCGGATTGATGTGGCTTTGAGCCGATCAAGAGGTGTGACTGTGGTTCGGATACGACCAAGCCCCCAAGTGATGCTGTGGCATTGCGCCGATCAATAGGTGTAGCTATGGTTCGGGTACGACCAAGCCCCCAAGTGATGTTGTGGCATTGCGCCGATCAAGAGGTGTAGCTATGGTTCGGATACGACGAAGCCCCCAAGTGATGCTGTGGCATTGCGCCGATCAAGAGGTGTAGCTATGGTTCGGATACGACCAAGCCCCCAAGTGATCTAATATGAAGCTTTGAGAAGCTAAATCAAGGGGTAAACCGGACGCCGCTTTGTAAGCTCCATGTAACCACACATGATGTAAGAAAAACAACAGATACCCCGCTTTAGTTGAGGTTCCGGTTTATTATATATATACAATGTCATAATATGTACATAAGTAGAGCCTATAGCTCAAGTATAGTAAGGCCGAAGATGAGCGATATTCCACGGCCGGTTGGTCTCCTCCTCCGATTTACGTGAGTCTTTGCGCTCTCGAACATCGATTAGGTAGTACGACCCGTTGTGTAGATTCTTGCTGACCACAAAGGGTCCTTCCCAAGGGAGGGGATAGCTTGTGCATATCCGTCTGATCCTGGATGAGCCGAAGCACCACATCACCTTCTTGAAAGGTTCTGGTTCTAACCCGGCGGCTATGATAACGATGCAGATCTTGCTGATAAATCGCCGAACGGGCTGCCGCCATGTCACGTTCCTCATCTAACAGGTCAAGAGCTTCCCGCCGTGCCTTCTCGTTGTCAGCTTCAACATATGCCGCTACACGATGTGAGTCATGACGGATGTCACTAGGAAGAACTGCTTCCGCTCCATAAACCATGAAGAATGGTGTGTATCCTGTCGATCTGTTGGGTGTGGTATTGATGCTCCACAACACAGAAGGTAACTCCTCAACCCAACAACCCGGCGTCCGTTGCAAAGGAACCATAAGCCGGGGTTTGATGCCTCTCAAGATCTCTTGATTGGCCCTCTCCGCTTGACCATTGGACTGGGGGTGAGCCACTGATGACACGTCAAGCCGGATGTGCTCACGTTGACAGAACTCCTTCATGGCACCCTTTGACAGATTGGTACCATTGTCTGTTATAATGCTGTGTGGAAAGCCAAACCGGAAGATCACCTTTTTGATGAATTGAACCGCCGTGGCTGCGTCACACTTACTAACTGGCTCTGCCTCCACCCACTTCGTGAACTTATCAACCGCCACCAAAAGGTGGGTCTTCTTGTCCTTGGACCTCTTGAAAGGCCCAACCATATCCAGCCCCCAAGTTGCAAACGGCCAGGTGATTGGAATCATCCTCAATTCTTGAGCTGGTACATGAGCGCGCCTTGAGAATTTCTGACAGCCATCACATCTTTTGACCAAGTCCTCGGCATCAGCATGAGCTGTCAACCAATAGAAACCGTGACGAAACGCCTTGGCCACCAAAGATTTTGAACCGGCGTGGTGACCACAATCTCCTTCGTGGATCTCACGCAAAATTTCACGGCCTTCCTCAGGAGACACACATCGTTGAAACGCCCCTGTCACACTGCAATGATGTAACTCTCCATTGATAATAGTCATGGACTTGGACCGCCGGGTTATCTGCCTGGCCAAAGTTTCATCCTCTGGTAACTCGCCCCGGTTCATATACGCCAGATATGGAACCGTCCAATCCGGGATAACATGAAGAGCCGCCACCAACTGAGCCTCCGGATCAGGAACAGCCAAATCCTCTTCACCAGGGAGCTTGACGGACGGATTATGCAAAACATCCAGGAAGACATTAGGTGGAACCGGTTTACGTTGGGAACCCAGGCGGCTTAAAGCATCCGCCGCTTCATTCCTCCGCCGGTCCACATGATCCACCTAATAACCTTTAAAGTGACATGCAACAATATCCACCTCACGACGATATGCTGCCATTAGTGGGTCCTTGGAATCCCAAGTGCCGGACACTTGTTGAGCCACCAGATCCGAGTCACCGAAGCACTTAACTCGGCTTAGGTTCATCTCCTTAGCCATCCGAAGACCATGGAGTAAAGCCTCATATTCAGCTGCATTGTTAGTGCAAGGGAACATTAAACGGAGAACATAACAAAACTTATCACCTCGTGGGGAAGTTAATACGACTCCGGCCCCCGAGCCCTCCAATTGCCTGGACCCATCAAAAATGAATAGTCCAATAAGTGTGATCCGGCTTCTCCTCTGGCGCTTGTAATTCTGTCCAATCATTGATGAAATCCACAAGTGCCTGAGATTTGATCACCGTTCGGGGTATGTATTTCAACCCGTGAGGCCCGAGCTCGATAGCCCACTTAGCAATCCGACCAGTTGCTTCCCTGTTCTGGATTATATCCCCCAAAGGAGCAGAGCTGACCACCGTGATGGGATGACCTTGGAAATACTGCTTAAGCTTCCGGCTTGCCATGAAAACCCCATACACCAATTTTTGCCAATGCGGGTACCTCTGCTTGGACTCAATAAGTACCTCACTGATATAGTAAACCGGCCGCTGAACCGGATATTCCTTTCCTGCCTCCTTGCGCTCCACCACAATAGCCACACTAACAGCCCGAGCATTAGCTGCCACATATAGCAACAATGGTTCTTTGTCCACTGGAGCAGCGAGAATCGGCGGATTAGCCAGCTGCCGCTTTAAGTCCTCAAATGCTTCATTAGCGGCGTCACTCCAGACGAAGTTATCCGTTTTCTTCAGCATCTGATATAAAGGGATGGCCTTCTCGCCAAGGCGACTGACAAACCGGCTCAACGCGGCAATCCGGCCTGCCAGGCGTTGAACATCATTGATACACTTCGGTTTAGCCAAGGAGGTGATGGCTTTGATCTTTTCCGGATTAGCTTCAATGCCCCTGTTAGACACCAAAAAGCCCAAGAGCTTGCCTGCAGGTACACCAAAGACACACTTGGCCGGATTAAGCATCATTTTATAAACCCGCAGGTTATCAAAGGTTTCCTTCAAGTCATCAATCAATGTCTCCTTCTTCCTTGATTTTACCACAATATCATCCACATAGGCGTGAACATTGCGGCCGATCTGTTTATGCAGACAATTCTGCACACACCGTTGATAAGTCGCCTGGGCACTCTTGAGCCCAAAGGGCATGGACACATAGCAGAAGGCTCCAAAGGGAGTTATGAAGGCTGTCTTCTCCTGGTCCTTAACTGCCATTTTGATCTGATGATAACCAGAATATGCATCCAAAAAGCTTAAACGCTCGCAACCCGCCGTAGCATCAATAATTTGATCAATACGGGGAAGGGCAAAAGGATCTGCTGGACAAGCTTTGTTGAGATCTGTGTAGTCCACACACATACGCCAAGTGCCATTCTTCTTGAGGACCAGCACCGGATTAGCCAACCACTCAGGATGGAATACTTCAACGATAAATCCAGCCGCCAAGAGCCTGGCTACTTCTTCTCCAATAGCTTTGCGTCTTTCTTCATTGAACCGGCGGAGAAACTGCTTGACCGGTTTATACTTGGGATCAACATTGAGAGTGTGCTCAGCGAGTTCTCTCGGTACACCTGGCATGTCAGAAGGCTTCCATGCAAAGATGTCCCGATTCTCACGGATGAACTCGATGAGCGCGCTTTCCTATTTCGGATCCAAGTTAGCGCTGATGCTAAACTGCTTGGACGAATCGCCAGGCACGAAGTCAACAAGCTTAGTCTCATCAGCCGATTTAAACTTCAGGGCCGGATCATGCTCTGTAGTTGGTTTCTTCAACGAAGTCATATCTGCCGGATCAACATTGTCCTTGTAAAACTTCAACTCTTCTGTTGCACAAACCGACTCAGCATAAGCCGCATCACCTTCTTCACACTCCAGAGCAATCTTGCGGCTCCCATGCACGGTTATAGTTCCCTTGTGACCCGGCATCTTGAGCTGCAGATAGACATAACAAGGTCGTGCCATAAACTTAGCATAAGCTGGCCGTCCAAATAGGGCATGATACGGGCTGCTGATTTTCACCACTTCAAAGGTCAAGGTTTCTGATCTCGAGTCATGCTCATCTCCAAAAGCCACCTCCAGAGCTATCTTACCAACAGGATATGCCGACTTACCAGGCACCACACCATGGAACACCGTATTGGACGGTTTAAGATTTTTATCTGTTAACCCCATGCGACGGAAAGTTTCATAATAAAGGATATTGATACTACTCCCTCCATCCATGAGTACCTTAGTGAACTTATAACCTCCCACCTGAGGTGCCACCACCAGAGCCAGATGACCCGGATTGTCAACCCGGGGTGGATGATCTTCTCTACTCCACACAATCGGCTGCTCGGACCAGCGCAAATAACGGGGCACCGCCGGTTCAACGGCATTCACCGCCCTTTTATGAAGCTTCTGATCGCGCTTGTCCAAGCTAGTGGTGAAGACATGATACTGTCCGCTATTCAACTGCTTCGGGTTGCTCTGGTAACCCGACTGCTGCTGCTGCTGATTGCCCTGATGATTATAGCCACCTTGGTTACCCTGATTACTTTGATTGTTATGTCCACCCTGATTACCGTGGAAGCCTGAACCGGAATTTCCTCCGCCATAACCCGGCCCATGAGAGCCGGGGCCCGAACCGCCTCCTGGTCCATGATCATACCGGAAAGAATCAGAATTTTTGAACTCTTGCATGATGTAACAATCTTTCCAGAGGTGCGTGGACGGGTCCTCCTTCGTCCCATGCTTTGGACAGGGCTGGTTCAACAGATAAGACAAACGGTCCGGATTAGGACTTGGCCTTCCACCGCGCTGGGGCGGTTTACCCTTACGCCGCTGGCCCTTGTCATGTGTATTAGTGTTAGCCACAAAGTCTAAACCGTGGTCCGCCTTACGCTTGCCGCCGTTTCCATGACCCGCCGGGTTGTGGTGCTGCCCCTTGGCGTTGCCGCTCTTCTTTCCCTTCCCTGTCTTATCATCGTCAGACTCGGGATCCTTGGTACTATCAGAGTCGGCATACTTCACCAGTGCAGCCATGAGGGTTCCCATGTCATTACAATGACGTTTGAGCCGTCCCAACTTCAACTTCAGGGGTTCAAACCGGCAATTGCCTTCCAATGTTAAAACTGCGGTGTCAGCGTTGATGCGGTCCGATGAATGCAAAATCTCCGAAACCCGGCGCACCCAATGGGTTGTTGACTCTCCTTCCTCCTGGACACAGGCAGCTAAGTCCACAATTGACATGGGCTGCTTGCATGTATCCTTGAAATTCTGAATAAACCGGGCTCTCAACTCGGCCCATGACCTGATAGAATTAGCCGGTAAGCTCTTTAACCAAGTGCGGGCTGTCCCTTCTAGCATCATGGTGAAGTATTTCGCACATGCCGCATCATCCACATCCAGCATCTCCATGGCCATCTCATAGCTTTCGACCCATGTTTCAGGGGATAAATCGGCGGTGTAATTCGGCACCTTGCGCGGGCCCTTGAAATCCTTGGGCAGGCGCACATTGCGCAACGCTGGGACAAGACATGGCACTCCCAAAGAACTAGAGGTAACTCCTGGTTCCACCGATGTGGTTGGACGAACCGGAGTAAGCTGACGGGCTTCATGCTGCGCCGCTAACTCGGCCTCTCTGCGTGCCCGAGCCCGGTCCACCACCTCCTGAGCATCACCAGCACCACCCGCCGGGTTATTGCCACGGGGCGGATCACGGTTCCGCGCATTGCTTGACACTGCCGGTTCATCCATACGCCTGCTGTAACTCCGGCTTGGACGGGGAGTGGAATGAATCCGATCGCGACTATATGAATAAGCCTCCTGTTGAACCAAGGCTGTCTGAAGAAGCTCCTTAACCCGACGCGTCTCGACCGCCGCCGGAGAATCGCCTTCGATCGGGATGGCCGCCAGCCGTGAAGCGGCAGCGACAATGTTGTCCATCGGGTTAGAGTAATGACCCGGCGGCGTGGGGACATGCGGTGTTACAATGTTGTTCTGACGAGGCGGATCCGCCAAACGTGGCTGAACCGGCGCCCCTGCTCCAGGTGCCTCCGCCCGGTTTACCACCGGCGGATTACTGGTCCCTGCTCCTGGGGTGTTAAAGAGATTTCTAGCGTCATAAACCGGCGGCAGGCGAGATCGGTGCCTCCTCTTCAGGACTTCGTTCGACGCACTCTGATCCAGCATAATCCGGTAAGCTTGTGCATCCAAAGCGGCCCGCTCCGCGGCTATCCTGGTATCCTCAGCTGCTAAGTCGGCTTTGGCCTGGGTGATCTGATCTTTCACTTTCGCGATTTCCGCATTGTGTGCATCCTGATCCGCCGGGTTAACCTCCGCCATCAGCGTTGCCAACGCGTCAAACAAATCAGATAGAACCTGAGCTGGCGGTCGCACAGGGCCTCCTGCCCCGGCCGCTGCCGCCGCTGCCGATCCGGAAATCATCGCCGCTGCGGTCGAAGAGTGGAGCGCCGGTTGCGTGCCGGCCATGAAGATCGCAACCCGGTTTGGCAGATCAAAGGGGTCCGGAATACTGTCGCCATCGGAACAGCCCCCAATCCGGCCATCTTGTAACTGATATAACGACTCGGTCTCTCCGGTCGATGACTCGTCGCCGGAATAAACGACGGTCTCACCACCAGATTCCGATCTATCCTCAGATTCCCCTCCATGGATAACTCCCACGAAGGCACGCTTCATGACAGGCTTGACCCGGGCAGATCTCGCACGCTGAGCCGTTTCGACGAGGTCGGTGCAGATGTCCGGCTCAGGGCCCGGTTCGCCGATCTTGCCAATGAAAACGTGTATGCCACCAAAGGGGACCCGGTACCCGTACTCGATTGAGCCGGCCTCGGGGCCCCAGCCTGCATCGTCGATGTAGAGCTTGCCGCGACGACTCTTGGTCATCCGGCCCACAGCGTAACCCTTGAGTCCTTCGAAGTTGCCCTCCAAGAACTTGAAACCATCGTGCGATAGCCCCACGGTGGGCGCCAACTGTCGTGGTTTTGTCACGGCAGATGTCCTAGAGAAAGGACTTAGTCGTGGAGCCATCGCTACGGGTTAGCTTAAAGGGGTTAAAGCGGACAAGGGACACAAGAGAGTTTTATACTAGTTTGGCCCCTTACGATGAAGGTAAAAGCCTACGTCTAGTTGTCATGGAATTGATGGGGTTTCGATGACCAGGGAGCGAATACACTTTGCCCGAGTCTGGAGTTGTTGTCTGTTGTCCTTGAACCGCCGCCGGGTCGTCCCCTTATATACATGGGTTGACGCCCGTCGGTTTACAGAATCCCGAGGCCGGCTCATAATCGTGTCCGGCTCGGTCTCTGCTACTTCTATCTTACAACACAAGTTTACATATCAACGCCGGTTTATGTCTACAGGCCTTAAACCGGCTTTGGGCCCTGGGCCTTCATAAAGCGTCACCGTCTGTCTTCATGGACTTCATATACAGATGAACTACTTATGGGGTTAACCCGGCCTCTCCTGGCCGGTTTACACCCAGTGGTAATATCCCCAACAGGCGCCGCCCCCCCTTCCTAGTCCAATTTGGACCCAAGGGGGAGGGGGCGCGGCCTGCCCTGGCCACCCCTCTCTCTCTCCACTAAAGCCATTAGGGCCCATATACTCCCCGGGGGGTTCCGGTAACCCCCCGGTACTCTGGTAAATGCCCGAACTCACTCGGAACCATTCCGATGTCCAAACATAGTCATCCAATATATCAATCTTTATGTCTCGACCATTTTGAGACTCCTCTTCATGTTCGTGATCATATCCGGGACTCCGAACAACCTTCGGTACATCAAAACACATAAACTCATAAACCGATCGTCATCGAACGTTAAGCGTGCGGATCCTACGGGTTCGAGAACTATGTAGACATGACCGAGACTCATCTCTGGTCAATAACCAATAGCAGAACCTGGATGCTCATATTGGTTCCTACATATTCTACGAAGATCTTTATCGGTCAAACGGCACAACAACATACGTAGTTCCCTTTGTCATCGGTATGTTACTTGCCCGAGATTCGATCGTCGGTATCTCAATACCTAGTTCAGTATCGTTATCGGCAAGTCTCTTTACTCGTTCCGTAATGCATCATCCCGCAACTAACTCATTAGTCACAATTCTTGCAAGGCTTATTGTGATGTGCATTACCGAGAGGGCCCAGAGATACCTCTCCGATACTCGGAGTGACAAATCCTAATCTCGATCTATGCCAACCCAACAATCACCATCGGAGACACCTGTAGAGCATCTTTATAATCACCCACTTACGTTGTGATGTTTGATAGCACACTAAGTGTTCCTCCGGTATTCGGGAGTTGCATAATCTCATAGTCATAGGAACATGTATAAGTTATGAAGAAAGCAATAGCAACAAACTAAACGATCATCGTGCTAAGCTAACGGATGGGTCAAGTCAATCACATCATTCACTAATGATGTGATCCTGTTTATCAAATGACAACTCTGTGTCCATGGCTAGGAAACTTTAACCATCTTTGATTAACGAGCTAGTCAAGTAGAGGCATACTAGTGACACTCTGTTTGTCTATGTATTCACACATGTACTAAGTTTCCGGTTAATACAATTCTAGCATGAACAAAACATTTATCATGATATAAGGAAATATAAATAACAACTTTATTGTTGCCTCTAGGGCATATTTCCTTCAGTCTCCCACTTGCACTAGAGTCAATAATCTAGATTACATTGTAATGATTCTAACACCCCTGGAGTCTTGGGCCTGATCATGTTTTTCTTGTGAGAGAGGCTTCGTCAACGAGTCTGCAACTTTTAGATCCGTATGTATCTTGCAAATCTCTATGTCTCCCTCCTTAACTTGATCGCGGATGGAATTGAAGCGTCTCTTGATGTGCTTGGTTCTCTTGTGAAATCTGGATTCCTTTGCCAAGGCAATTGCACCTATATTGTCACAAAAGATTTTCATTGGACCCGATGCACTAGGTATGACACCTAGATCGGATATGAACTCCTTCATCCAGACTCCTTCATTCGCTGCTTCCGAAGCAGCTATGTACTCCGCTTCACACGCAGATCCCGCCATGACGCTCTGCTTGGAACTGCACCAACTGACAGCTCCACCATTCAATAAAAATATGTATCCGGTTTGTGACTTAGAGTCATCCGGATCAGTGTCAAAGCTTGCATCGACGTAACCATTTACGACGAGCTCTTTGTCACCTCCATAAAGGAGAAACATATCCTTAGTCCTTTTCAGGTATTTCAGGATATTCTTGACCGCTGTCCAGTGATCCACTCCTGGATTACTTTGGTACCTCCCTGCTAAACTAATAGCAAGGCACATATCAGGTTTGCTACACAGCATTGCATACATGATAGAACCTATGGCTGAAGCATAGGGAATGACTTTCATTTTCTCTTTATCTTCTGCAGTGGTCGGGCATTGAGTCTGACTCAACTTCACACCTTGTAACATAGGCAAGAACCCTTTCTTTGCTTGATCCATTTTGAACTTCTTCAAAACTTTGTCAAGGTATGTGCTTTGTGAAAGTCCAATTAAGCGTTTTGATCATATTTCTATAGATCTTGATGCCCAATATATAAGCAGCTTCACCGAGGTCTTTCATTGAAAAATTCTTATTCAAGTATCCTTTTATGCTATTTAGAAATTCTGTATCATTTCCGATCAACAATATATCATCCACATATAATATCAGAAATGCTACAGAGGTCCCACTCACTTTCTTGTAAATACAGGCTTCTCCAAAAGTCTGTATAAATCCATATGCTTTGATCACACTATCAAAGCGTATATTCCAACTCTGAGAGGCTTGCACCAGTCCATAAATGGATCGCTGGAGCTTGCACACTTTGTTAGCACCTTTTGGATCGACAAAACCTTTTGGTTGCATCATATACAACTCTTCTTTAAGATATCCATTAAGGAATGTAGTTTTGACATCCATTTGCCAAATTTCATAATTATAAAATGCGGTAATTGCTAACATGATTCGGACGGACTTAAGCATCGCTACGGGTGAGAAGGTCTCATCGTAGTCAACTCCTTGAACTTGTCGAAAACCTTTCGCAACAAGTTGAGCTTTGTAGATAGTAACATTACCGTCAGTGTCAGTCTTCTTCTTGAAGATCCATTTATTCTCTATGGCTTGCCGATCAACGGGCAAGTCAACCAAAGTCCATACTTTGTTCTCATACATGGATCCCATCTAAGATTTCATGGCCTCAAGCCATTTTGCGGAATCTGGGCTCATCATCGCTTCCTCATAGTTCGTAGGTTCGTCATGGTCAAGTAACATGACTTCCAGAACAGGATTACCGTACGACTCTGGTGCAGATCTTACTTTGGTTGACCTACGAGGTTCTGTAGTAACTTGATCAGAAGTTTCATGATCATCATCATTAGCTTCCTCACTTACTGGTGTAGGAATCACTGGAACTGATTTCAGTGATGCACTACTTTCCAATAAGGGAGCATGTACTGTTACCTCATCAAGTTCTACTTTCCTCCCACTCACTTCTTTTGAGAGAAACACCTTCTCTAGAAAGGATCCATTCTTTGCAACGAATATCTTGCCTTCAGATCTGTGATAGAAGGTGTACCCAATAGTCTCCTTTGGGTATCCTATGAAGACACATTTCTCCGATTTGGGTTCGAGCTTATCAGGTTGAAGCTTTTTCACATAAGCATCACAGCCCCAAACTTTAATAAACGACAACTTGGGTTTCTTGCCAAACCATAGTTCATAAGGCGTCGTCTCAATGGATTTAGATGGTGCCCTATTGAACGTGAATGCAGCCGTCTCTAAAGCATAACCCCAAAATGATAGCGGTAAATCAGTGAGAGACATCATAGATCGCACCATATCTAGTAAAGTTCGATTACGACGTTCGGACACACCATTACGCTGTGGTGTTCTAGGTGGCGTGAGTTGCGAAACTATTCCGCATTGTTTCAAATGAAGACCAAACTCGTAACTCAAATATTCTCCTCCATGATCAGATCGTAGAAACTTTATTTTCTTGTTACGATGATTTTCCACTTCACTCTGAAATTCTTTGAACTTTTCAAATGTTTCAGACTTATATTTCATCAAGTAGATATACCCATATCTGCTCAAATCATCTCTGAAGGTAAGAAAATAACGATACCCGCCGCGAGCATCAACACTCATCGGACTGCATACATCAGTATGTATTATTTCCAACAAGTCCGTTGCTCGCTCCATTGTTTCGGAGAACGGAGTCTTAGTCATCTTGCCCATGAGGCATGGTTCGCAAGCATCAAGTGATTCATAATCAAGTGATTCCAAAAGTCCATCTGCATGGAGTTTCTTCATGCGCTTTACACCGATATGACCTAAACGGCAGTGCCACAAATAAGTTGCACTATCCTTATTAAACTTATATATTTTGGCTTCAATACTATGAACATGTGTATAACTACTATCAAGATTTAGTAAAAACAGACCACTCATCAAGGGTGCATGACCATAAAAGATATTATTCATATAAATAGAACAACCATTATTCTCTGATTTAAATGAATAACCGTCTCGCATCAACCAAGATCTAGATATAATGTTCATGCTCAACGCTGGCACCAAATAATTATTATTTAGGTCTAAAACTAATCCCGAAGGTAGATGTAGAGGTAGCGTGCCGACGGCGATCACATCGACTTTGGAACCATTTCCCACGCGCATAGTCACCTCGTCCTTAGCCAATCTTCGCTTAATCCGTAGCCCCTGTTTAGAGTTGCAAATATTAGCAACAGAACCAGTATCAAATACCCAGGCGCTACTGCGAGCATTAGTAAGGTACACATGAATAACATGTATATCAAATATACCTTTCACTTCGCCATCCTTCTTCTCCTCCAAATACTTGGGGCAGTTCTACTTCCAGTGACCAGTCCCTTTGCAGTAGAAGCACTCAGTCTCAGGCCTAGGTCCAGACTTGGGCTTCTTCACTTGAGCAGCAACTTGCTTGCTGTTCTTCTTGAAGTTCCCCTTCTTCCCTTTACCCTTTTTCTTGAAACTGGTGGACTTGTTGACCATCAACACTTGATGCTCCTTCTTGGTACCCAGACATTCTGAGTATATGTTCACTGACAGAACTATGCTCCTCCATTTGGAGCTGTAGAACTTATTGGAGACTTCATATCTCTCAATCCGGGCATTTGCTTGAAATATTAACTTCAACTCCTGGAACATCTCATATGCTCCATGGCATTCAAAACGTCGTTGAAGTCCCGGTTCTAAGTCGTAAAGCATGGCACACTGAACTATTGAGTAGTCATCAGCTTTGCTCTGCCAGACGTTCATAACATCTGGCGTTGCTCCTGCAGCGGGTTTGTCACCTAGCGGTGCTTCCAGGACGTAATTCTTGTGTGCAGCAATGAGGATAATCCTCAAGTTACAGACCCAGTCCGTGTAATTGCTACCATCATCTTTCAACTTAGCTTTCTCTTGGAACGCATTAAAATTCAACGGAACAACAGCACGGGCCATTTATCTACAACAACATAGATATGCAAAATACTATCAGGTACTAAGTTCATGAAAATTAAATTTCAATTAATCATATTACTTAAGAACTCCCACTTAGATAGACATCCCTCTAATCTTCTAAGTGATCACGTGATCCATATCAACTAAACCATGTCCGATCATCACGTGAGATGGAGTAGTTTTCAATGGTGAACATCACTATGTTGATCATATCTACTATATGATTTACGCTCGACCTTTCGGTCTCAGTGTTCCGAGGCCATATCTGCATATGCTAGGCTCGTCAAGTTTAACCCGAGTATTTTGCATGTGCAAAACTGGCTTGCACCCGTTGTATGTGAACGTAGAACTTATCACACCCGATCATCACGTGGTGTCTTGGCACGACGAACTGTAGCAACGGTGCATACTTAGGGTGAACACTTATACCTTGAAATTTAGTGAGAGATCATCTTATAATGCTACCGTCGAACTAAGCAAAATAAGATGCATAAAGGATAAACATCACATGCAATCAATATAAGTGATATGATATGGCCATCATCATCTTGTGCCTTTGATCTCCATCTCCAAAGCACCGTCATGATCACCATCGTCACCGGCTTGACACCTTGATCTCCATCGAAGCTTCGTTGTCGTCTCGCCAACTATTGCTTCTACGACTATCGCTATCGCTTAGTGATAAAGTAAAGCAATTACATGGCGATTGCATTTCATACAATAAAGCGACAACCATATGGCTCCTGCCAGTTGCCGATAACTCTGTTACAAAACATGATAATCTCATACAATAAAATTTAGCATCATGTCTTGACCATATCACATCACAACATGCCCTGCAAAAACAAGTTAGACGTCCTCTGCTTTGTTGTTGCAAGTTTTACGTGGCTCCTACGGGCTTCTAGCAAGAACCGTTCTTACCTACGCATCAAAACCACAATGATGTTTCGTCAAGTTTGCCGTTTTAACCTTCAACAAGGACCGGGGCATAGTCACACTCGATTCAACTAAAGTTGGAGAAACCGACACCCCACTAGCCACCTGTGTGTGAAGCACGTCGGTAGAACCAGTCTTCATGAACGCGGTCATGTAATGTCGGTCTGGAGCCGCTTTCATCCAACAATATCGCGAATCAAAGTATGACATGCTGGTAAGGCAGTATGACTATTATCGCCCACAACTCTTGTGTTCTAACTCGTGCATATAAATCTACGCATAGACCTGGCTCTGATGCCACTGTGGGTACGCAGTAATTTCAAAAAATTCCCTACGACACGCAAGATCTCATCATGGTGAATGCATAGCAACTAGAGGGGAGAGTGTAGTCCACGTACCCTCATAGACCGTAAGCGGAAGCGTTATGACAATGCAGTTGATGTAGTCGTACGACTTCACGATCCGACCGATCCTAGTACCGAAAGTACGGCAGCTCCGCGATCTGCACACGTTCGGCTCGGTGACGTCCCACGAACTCTCGATCCAGCTGAGTGTCGAGGGAGAGCTTTGTCAGCACGATGGCGTGACGACGGTGATGATGAAGTCACCGACGCAGGGCTTCGCCTAAGCACTGCAACGATATGGCCGAGGTGGAAATCTGTGGAGGGGGCACCGCACACGGCTAAGAGATCAACTTGTGTGTCTATGGGGTGCCCCCTCCCCCGTATATAATGGAGTGGAGGAGGGGGAGGGCCGGCCCTCTATGGCGCGCCCTGGGAGGAGTCCTACTCCCACCGGGAGTAGGAACCCCCCTTTCCATAGTTGGAGTAGGAGAGAAGGAAGGAGGGGAGAGGGAGAAGGAAAGGGGGGCGCCGCCCCCTTCCTAGTCCAATTTGGACCCAAGGGGGAGGGGGTGCGCGGCCTGCCCTGGCCGCCCCCCTCTCTCTCCACTAAAGCCCATTAGGGCCCATATACTCCCCGGGGGGTTCCGGTAACCCCCCGGTACTCCGGTAAATGCCCGAACTCACTCGGAACCATTCCGATGTCCAAACATAGTCATCCAATATATCGATCCAGTACAAAAAAAATACACTTCCGTGATGATACGTGTTTGTCACAGTAGGTTGCGTTTTCTGTCATGCATGTACATCCATGACGATTTTATGACAGAATCAAGATAGTCATACCTGTGCTGTCGTAGAAGTGTTCCATGACATTACCAAAATTATCATCACGGAAGTGTCCACTTCCATGACGATAAATCGCGCGTCACAGAAGTGCTTTCGTCAAGGGTGACCGACATGTGGCATCCATCGTAACGGAACGCCGTTAAGCTATCGGGTCCGGTTTTGGATCCGATAACTCGTTAACAGCCTGGACCAATGGGGATTTTCCACGTGTAAAATCATCATTGGCTGGAGGAAACACGTGTCAGCTCCGCGTTGGCACAGGTGTCACTCATCCAATGGGCGAGATGCGCCTATGATATGTTGACACGTGGACCGGCCCAAAAGTGGCCCATAAAGTTTAAATGGGCCATCCCAACTAAAGGCCCATAAGATTTTGCGAACCATAATGGGCCGTCCCAGCTAAAGGCCCACGAGATTTTGCGGACCATAATGGGCTGGCCCAGCTAAAGGCCCACAAGATTTTGCGGGCCATAATGGGCCGGCCCAGGTAAAGGCCCACAAGATTTTTGCGGGCCATAATGGGCCGGCCCAGGTGAAGCCCACAAGATTTTTGTGGACCATAATGGGCCGGCCCAGCTAAAGGCCCACGAGATTTCACCGACATTAATGGGCCGGCCCAGCTGTAGGCCCACAAGATTTTGAGGACCCTAGTAGGCCGGCCCATTAACTGGCTGCCATGTTTTGGGCCAAATGCCGGCCCATATTTGATCCGGTCCATTAATGGCCTACCACGTTCCGGGCCTAATAATGGCCCATATGAGATCCGGCCCGTTAAAAGCCTACGACGTTCTAGGCCAAATTACGGCCCAAATCAGGTCCGGCCCTTTAAGAGGCTTTGGGCTAAATTATGGCCCATATCAGATTCGGCCCGTCAACTAGACGCTATGCTTTTGGGCCCACTTGCTAAAGGCCCATTTAGTAATACGGCTTGATATTAGTTTCGGCCTGTTAAGGGCCCGTTTAACATTTTGGCCCTATATTAGTTTTGTCCGGTTAAAAGCCCGTCATATAGTTGGGCCTAACTACGGCCGGTTTGCATCCGGCCTACTCGCAGCCGATAATCTGATTGGGCCAAACAAGGACCGAGACAATTTTGGCCTGTTAAAAGCCCATGATTTGATTGGCACAATCATGGGCCAAGGTCCATTTCGGGCTGCTGCCGGCCAGTGACCTATTCGGCACGTTTCAGGCCCAACCTACTTCTCAGCCTCCTAAAAGCCCATTGAGTTTTCTTGCGAAAAGAGGGCTGGCGGTTTACTCGGCCTATTAAAGGCCCGAATCTACTAGTGGGCCAGTTTACATTTAGGCCTTTTAACGGACCAAGATGACGGGGCCCATGATGCGGATCATACATCGTGATTACATGACGGCCTGATTATGTACCGTAATTTTACGGTTTGGCCACTTTACTACGAAGACAGGATATATATACAGTAAAATAATTGCAGCATCGTGAATAAGAAAAAACCTAGACTATACAATAAAGAAATTATGACATATTACATCCACTAGGCATCAAAGTTTGCCACTATGATAATAAAGCACAAGCAGACAACAGATTACATACACTGGGCATCAAAGATCGCCACCAGTGCAAATAAACACGCCGACAAAATAATATACAAAACCGACAACACTTCAATAGAGTTCAAGAAAGGTTAGCCCTGCTGGGGAGCTGCAGCGCAAGCAGCTGAGCAAGCTGATGAGACTGCGCTTGTTTAACACTTATATCCTCCTCACTCTGAAAGATAAACAAGCAGACAGATGACAGGTTTTGCACATAAAAGTATCAGTGCTGACAATTCATCACATTTCTTACTGACGAATAAAGTGACACATTTTAAAATTGCATTAACACAATATGGTATTGTTCAGGTCAAGACATGGCAGGAAATGACATTGTGAAGGAGTTGGCAGCTTCATGACACCACTGGATTACAGATCAAGAACTCATAAGAATCGATGGTTAGTGTGCTGTCAATTTATCCCATTTCAGATTGGTGATACGTCTCTGTCGTATCTATAATTTTTGATTGTTCCATGCCAATATTCTATAACTTTCATATATTTTGGCAACTTTTTATATTATTTTTGGGACTAACATATTGATCCAGTGCCCAGTGTCAGTTCCTGTTTGTTGCATGTTTTATGTTTCGTAGAAACCCCATATCAAACGGAATCCAAACGGGATAAAAACGGACGGAGAATATTTTTGGAATATTTGGAAAATTCCGAAAGAAGAATCAACGCGAGACGGTGCCCGAGGTGGCCACGAGGCAGGGGGCGCGCCTGCCCCCCTTGTGGGCCACCCATAAGGCGGTTGAAGCTCTTCTTTTGTCGCAACAAAGCTATTTTTTGGAGAAAAAAAATCACGGCGAAGATTTCAGTCCAATCGGAGTTACGGATCTCCATATATATACGAAACGGTGCCAGCAGGAGAACGCAGAAACAGAGAGAGACAGAGAGACATATCCAATCTCGGAGGGGCTCTCGCCCCTCCCACGCCATGGAGACCATGGACCAGAGGGGAAACCCTTCTCCCATCTAGGGAGAAGGTCAAGGAAGAAGAAGAAGGAGGGGGGCTCTCTCCCCCTCGCTTCTGGTGGCGCCGGAGTGCCACCGGGGGCCATTATCACCACCGCAATCTGCACCAACAACTTCATCGCCATCATCACCAACTCTTCCCCCCTCTATGCAGCGGTGTAACCTCTCTCTTACCCGGTGTAATCTCTACTTAAACATGGTGCTCAACGCTATATATTATTTCCCAATGATGTATGGCTATCCTATGATGTTTGAGTAGATCCGTTTTGTCCTATGGGTTAATTGATGATTGTGATTGGTTTGAGTTGCATGTTTTATTATTGGTGCTATCCTATGGTGCTCTCCATGTCGCGCAAGCATGAGGGATTCCCGCTGTAGGGTTTGCAATATGTTCATGATTTGCTTATCGTGGGTGGCGTGAGTGACAGAAGCACAGACCCGAGTAAGTAGGTTGTTTGCATATGGGATAAAGAGGACTTGATGCTTTAATGCTATGGTTGGGTTTTACCTTAATGATCTTTAGTAGTTGCGGATGCTTGCTAGAGTTCCAATCATAAGTGCATATGATCCAAGTAGAGAAAGTATGTTAGCTTATGCCTCTCCCTCAAATAAAATTGCAATAATGATTACCGGTCTAGTTATTGATTGCCTAGGGACAAATAACTTTATCGTAACAAAAGGCTCTCTACTAAAACTAATTTAGTTGTGTCTTTATCTAAACAGCCCCTACTTTTTATTTACGCTCTCTTTATATTCTTGCAAACCTATCCAAAAACACCTACAAAGTACTTCTAGTTTCATACTTGTTCTAGGTAAAGCGAACGTCAAGCGTGCGTAGAGTTGTATCGGTGGTCGATAGAACTTGAGGGAATATTTGTTCTACCTTTAGCTCCTCGTTGGGTTCGACACTCTTACTTATCGAAAGAGGCTACAATTGATCTCCTATACTTGTGGGTTATCAAGACCTTTTTCTGGCACCGTTGCCGGGGAGCAATAGCGTGGGGTGAATATTCTCGTGTGTGCTTGTTTGCTTTATCACTAAGTAATTTGTATTTCCTGTTCTTAGTTGTTCTCTATCTTTAGTTATGGATATGGAACACGAAATACCAAAAAAAATAGGTGTACTTGCTGCTCATGGAGATGGGGAACCTCCGAAAACCCTCGATGCTCGTTATGTGATAGATATTACGTACTACTTTGATAATCCTGAGAAAACCCCATTCAATTTGGTAATGGGAGACACGTTGGATCAACGTGAATACTTTAGGGATTATCGCTTGACACAAAAAGGGAAACTATTATGGGATCAAATTTATATGTTGAAGTGGTATGCTAGGCAACTATGCTTGAGATATGATTATACTTGTTGCTCTAGGATGAAGTCTCCACACCTTCCCTTTTCATGCAAATTTAATGATAATGAAACCTTGGCTTCTTATGCTAGAGGTATATATGATTACTATGATGTGGAACAAATAGAAGAATTTGTTGCTTTTATGGGTGCTTATGAAATTGAATCTATGTTCAAAGAATATGAAAATCTTTATGATGCTGTTTACAGACCTGAAAATTTAGCTATCCTTAAATATTGTTATGAGAACTATGAATACAATTCCGATATTGATGAGTTTATTGAGAAAGTCTCCGCTGTCCCAGAAGAGACTAATATTTTGCAGGAATCTATGGAAGAAGAAATTGATGAAACTGTGAGCTCATTGGATGAAAAAGATGAGGAGGAGAGCGAAGAACAAAAGGAGGAAGAGCGGATTGATCACCCGTGCCCACCTTCTAATGAGAGTAACTCTTCAACTCATACATTGTTTAATTTCCCTTCATGCTTACCGAAGGATGAATGCTATGATAATTGCTATGATCCCGTTGATTCTTTTGAAATATCCCTTTTTGATGATGCTTGCTATGCTTGTGGCTAAGATGCCAATATGAATTATGCTTATGGAGATGAACTTGCTATAGTTCCTATTGTTAAACATGAAATTGTTGCTATTGCACCCACACATGATAGTCCTATTATCTTTTTGAATTCTCCAAGCTACACTATATCGGAGAAGTTTGTGCTTATTAAGGATTAGATTGATGGGTTGCCTTTTACTACTACACATGATGATTTTAATGGATATAATATGCATGTGCTTGCTGATCCTACTTGCAATTATTATGAGAGAGGAACTATATCTCCACCTCTCTATGTTTCCAACACGATAAAATTGCAAGAAACTGTTTATACTATGCATTGGCCTTTACTTTGTGTGCATGAATTGTTCTTTTATGACATGCTGATGCATAGGAAGAGAGTTAGACTTCGTTGTTGCATGATATATGTTGCCTTGTGCTCTCCACTAAATGCCAAATCATTGTTAATTAAAATTGGCTTTGATATACCTTGGGATCCGGGTGGATTCATTACTTGAGCACCTTATGCCTAGCTTAATGGCTTTAAAGAAAGCGCTGCCAGGGAGACAACCTGGAAGTTTTAGAGAGTCATTTATTTCTGTTGAGTGCTTTCATATAGTTTAAAAACAACAAAAATAAAGAGGGGAACCCCAAAACTTTTTCAAAAAGGAAAGTGAAAGTGAGAGAGACAAGCATTGTTGAAGTGGGAGCTAGCCTTGAATTTTGTTCATGCTAATGGAAAATTTGTAAATCTTGATTACAGAAACTTTTCAACAAAAATAATTATCCCCTTGTACAATTCCATTGTATTATAAAAATAATGTGCCAAGGTTTGCCTTTAGGATGTTTACAATGCTTGTTGGTTTGTACGGTGCAGGACAGAAACTTTGGCTGTAGTGCACGATTTTTAGTTTTTTACTGGAACGTCAAACGGTTCTAATTCCTTTGTAAATCTTGATTACAGAAACTTTTCAACAAAAATAATTATCCCCTTGTACAATTCCATTGTATTATAAAAATAATGTGCCAAGGTTTGCCTTTAGGATGTTTACAATGCTTGTTGGTTTGTACGGTGCAGGACAGAAACTTTGGCTGTAGTGCACGATTTTTAGTTTTTTACTGGAACGTCAAACGGTTCTAATTCCTTTTGCACTGTCTTTCTATACAAATTGTTTATTTTTCCTAATTTTGGCATAAGTTTTCAGGTATCAGAAGTATGGTGAATGTTCAGATTATTACAGACTGTTCTGTTTTAGACAGATTCTGTTTTTGATGCATAGTTTGCTTGTTTTGATGAAACTATCAATTTATATCAGTGGATTAAGCCATGGAAAATCTATATTACAATAGACACAATGCAAAAAAATATGAATTGGTTTGCAACAGTACTTATACTAGTGATTTGCTTTATTATAATAACGGATCTTACCGAGTTTTCTGTTGAAGTTTTGTGTGGATGAAGTGTTCGATGATCGAGAAGGTTTCGATATGAGGAAAAGGAGGAGAGGCAAGAGCTCAAGCTTGGGGATGCCCAAGGAACTCCAAGTAAATATTCAAGGAGACTCAAGTGTCTAAGCTTGGGGATACCCTGGAAGGCATCCCCTCTTTCTTCAACAAGAGTCGGTATGTTTTCGGATTCGTTTCGTTCATGCAATATGTGCAAGTCTTGGAGCATGTTTTGCATTTAGTTTTCATTTTTCTTTTATGCACCCTGCTGGTATGAGATAGTCCTTGGTTGATTTATAGAATGCTCTTTGCACTTCACTTATATCTTTTGAGTATGGCTTTAGAGAATGCTTCATGTGCTTCACTTATATCATTTGATGTTTGGATTGCCTGTTTCTCTTTACATAGAAAACCGCCATTTGTAGAATGCTCTTTTGCTTTACTTATATTTGTTAGAGCGTGGGCATATTTTTTGTAGAAAGAATTAAACTCTCTTGCTTCACTTATATCAATTTAGAGAGTTGACAGGAACTGGTCATTCACATGGTTAGTCATAAAATCCTACATAAAACTTGTAGATCACTGAATATGATATGTTTGATTCCTTGCAATAGTTTTGCGATATAAAGATGGTGATATTAGAGTCATGCTAGTGGGTAGTTGTGGATTGTAGAAATACTTGTGTTGAGGTTTGTGATTCCCGTAGCATGCACGTATGGTGAACCGTTATGTAACGAAGTTGGAGCATGAGGTATTTATTGATTGTCTTCCTTATGAGTGGCGGTCGGGGACGAGCGATGGTCTTTTCCTACCAATCTATCCCCCTAGGAGCATGCGCGTAGTACTTTGTTTCGATGACTAATAGATTTTTGCAATAAGTATGTGAGTTCTTTATGACTACTGTTGAGTCCATGGATTATACACACTCTCACCCTTCCATCATTGCTAGCCTCTTCGGTACCGTGCATAACCCTTTCTCACCTCGAGAGTTGGTGCAAACTTCGCCGGTGCATCCAAACCCCGTGATACGATACGCTCTATCACACATAAGCCTCCTTATATCTTCCTCAAAACAGCCACCATACCTACCTATCATGGCATTTTCATAGCCATTCCGAGATATATTGCCATGCAACTTCCACCATCATCATATACATGACTGAGCATTTATTGTCATATTTCTTTGCATGATCGTAAGATAGCTAGCATGATTTTTTTCATGGCTTGTCCGTTTTTTGATATCATTGCTACGCTAGATCATTGCACATCCCGGTACACCACCGGAGGCATTCATATAGAGTCATATTTTGTTCTAGTATCGAGTTGTAATCATTGAGTTGTAAGTAAATAAAAGTGTGATGATCATCATTATTAGAACATTGTCCCATGTGAGGTTATTGAAATAAAAGTGTCCAAAGAAGCCCCCAAAAAAGAGAGAGGCCAAAGAAGCCTACAAAAAAAGAGAGAAAAAAAGAAAAAAAAAGAAAAAAAAGAGAGAAAACGAGAGAAGGGACAATGTTACTATCCTTTTACCACACTAGTGCTTCAGAGTAGCACCATGTTCTTCATATAGAGAGTCTCTTGAGTTATCACTTTCATATACTAGTGGGAATTTTCATTATAGAACTTGGCTTGTATATTCCGATGATGGGCTTCCTCAAATGCCCAAGGTCTTCATGAGCAAGCAAGTTGGATGCACACCCACTTAGTTTCAGTTTGAGATTTCATACACTTATAGCTCTAGTGCATCCGTTGCATGGCAATCCCTACTCCTCGCATTGACATCAATTGATGGGCATCTCCATAGCCCGTTGATTAGCCGCGTCAATGTGAGACTTTCTTCCTTTTTGTCTTCTCCACACAACCTCCACCATCATATTCTATTCCACCTATAGTGCTATGTCCATGGCTCACGCCCATGTATTGCGTGAAAGTTGAAAAGGTTTGAGAACGTCAAAAGTATGAAACAATTGCTTGGCTTGTCATCGGGGTTGTGCATGATGTGAATATTTTGTGTGGTGAAGATGGAGCATAGCCAGACTATATGATTTTGTAGGGATAACTTTCTTTGGCCTTGTTATTTTGAAAAGACATGATTGCTTTATTAGTAGGCTTGAAGTATTATTGTTTTTATGTCAAATGATAGACTATTGCTTTGAATCACTCGTGTCTTAATATTCATGCCATGATTAGATACATGATCAAGATTATGCTAGGTAGCATTCCACATCAAAAATTATCTTTTTTATCATTTACCTACTCGAGGACGAGCAGGAATTAGGCTTGGGGATGCTGATACGTCTCCGTCGTATCTATAATTTTTGATTGTTCCATGCCAATATTCTACAACTTTCATACATTTTTGGCAACTTTTTATATTATTTTTGGGACTAACATATTGATCCAGTGCCCAGTGTCAGTTCCTGTTTGTTGCATGTTTTATGTTTCGCAGAAACCCCATATCAAACGGAATCCAAATGGGATAAAAACGGACGGAGAATATTTTTGGAATATTTGGAAAATTCCGGAAGAAGAATCAACACGAGACGGTGCCCGAGGTGGCCACGAGGCAGGGGGGCGAGCCTGCCCCCCTCGTGGGCCACCCATAAGGCGGTTGACGCTCTTATTTTGCAGCAAGAAAGCTAATTTTTGGAAGAAAATCACGGCGAAGATTTCAGTTCAATCAGAGTTACGGATCTCCATATATATATGAAACGGTGAAAGGGCAGCAGGAGAACGCAGAAACAGAGAGAGACAGAGAGACATATCCAATCTCGGAGGGGCTCTCGCCCCTCCCACGCCATGGAGACCATGGAACAGAGGGGAAACCCTTCTCCCATCTAGGGAGAAGGTCAATGAAGAAGAAGGAGGGGGGCTCTCTCCCCCTCGCTTCCGGTGGCGCCGGAGTGCCACCGGGGGCCATCATCATCACCGCAATCTTCACCAACAACTTCACCGCCATCATCACCAACTCTTCCCCCTCTATGCAGCGGCGTAACCTCTCTCTTACCCGCTGTAATCTCTACTTAAACATGGTGCTAAACACTATATATTATTTCCCAATGATGTATGGCTATCCTATGATGTTTGAGTAGATCCGTTTTGTCCTATGGGTTAATTGATGATTGTGATTGGTTTGAGTTGCATGTTTTATTATTGGTGCTGTCCTATGGTGCTCTCCGTGTCGCGCAAGCGTGAGGGATTCCCGCTGTAGGGTTTGCAATATGTTCATGATTTTCTTATGGTGGGTGGCGTGAGTGACAGAAGCACAGACCCGAGTAAGTAGGTTGTTTGCGTATGGGATAAGGAGGACTTGATGCTTTAATGCTATGGTTGGGGTTTACCTTAAAGATCTTTAGTAGTTGCGGATGCTTGCTAGAGTTCCAATCATAAGTGCATATGATCCAAGTAGAGAAAGTATGTTAGCTTATGCCTCTCCCTCAAATAAAATTGCAATAATGATTCCCGGTCTAGTTATCGATTGCCTAGGGACAAATAACTTTCTCGTAACAAAAAGCTCTGTACTAAAACTAATTTAGTTGTGTCTTTCTCTAAACAGCCCCTACTTTTTATTTACGCTCTCTTTATATTCTTGCAAACCTATCCAAAAACACCTACAAAGTACTTCTAGTTTCATACTTGTTCTAGGTAAAGCGAACGTCAAGCGTGCGTAGAGTTGTATCGGTGGTCGATAGAACTTGAGGGAATATTTGTTCTACCTTTAGCTCCTCGTTGGGTTCGACACTCTTACTTATCGAAAGAGGCTACAATTGATCCCCTATACTTGTGGGTTATCAATTGGCAAATAAAGATACGGTTTAAATAATAGTAGAATGATATGACATTGTTCATAGTTAAGACATTGCAGAATATGACATTGTGCTGTAGTGGGTAGGTTCACCACACCACTGGATTACGGATCAAGACCAGAAGCATACATGCAGTGCAAAAGAAGATCACTTGCTATGTATAGTTTAATTTACATGGTATGAAGAAGGAACTTGGTTGTTCAACTGAAAACATAAATTGAGAAGGACAAACTTTTGTTTATGAACTACCTAATAAACTTTAAACATGCAGTTTGATGCAAACACCAAAAATAAATAGCTGTTGCAGTCATGCCTAACCAAATATACACAACTAACTTTGAAGGCTTGAGAAGGACAAACTTACATTATTGGTGAAGACAGGCTCTATAAAGCCCTTGTCCATGCTGATGGGGGGGGGCAATTCAAGAAGTTTACCACAGAATCTTCTTCATAAGCATTGCCTTTATTCTACATTTTGTTAAGAGTAAATATAGATGTGATAATATAAGAAAAAATGGAGAATATTTAAGATAATATGAAGAGTGATGCTACATAACCAAGTAGCTATAAATGTAAGTACAACGATACATGCAAAAGGTACAGCCAAGAGCATTGCACAACTAAACTTCTTCAGTACCATCGGTGTTATCCAACCTTATGGTAAGAGAAAATATAGATCTGATGTGTAGAAAATGGAGGGCAAAGGAAAATAAGCTGCAGAGTGATGGTACATGAACAACTACCTGTCAATATAAGTACACTGATAAAGGACAGCAAGTACTTACAAGAACAATGCAGAGCTAAAAAATTTCATTGGCATTGGATATATTCTACACTAATGTAACCATTTATACAGATTAGATAATTTGGAGCGAACAATTGATAAGCAAGCTATCATGCATACTGCTGTCACATAATGAACCAGGTATGTATGCAAGTACTGTGATACATGACAATAGGTACTAACAAGAGCAAAGCAGCGGGCAACATATTTGCGATATCCTGTCGTTCTTTTCAAACCGGAATTCTTCTTCGAGCAGATTTCCTGCAAAAAAGATCCGTAAGGCACATGCGGAAAAGTAGAAGTTCAAATTGTCATGTGATTTCATAGACAGTACCTCATCCTAGGAACAAGGACAGTGCATAACAAGGTTTTCCATTCAGTGTCTTCTAAATTTAGCATAGGAGACTTCACCGGAAATTCGTTTATAGACTTGCCATCAAAGTGTGATTTCCTTAGGTAACACCGATACTGCTGCAATGCTTCCTTGAAAAGCACAAGCAAGCTTTGCTCGTCATGACTATCCAGATTAACCCTCGCCCACTTACAACAATGTAATATAAATCATTGATGTGTTCAATAAGCAGAAAGCAGGAAAATAATAACCATGAATAATAGCACTTACACGTAATTGAGAGCATTGTCTTTTAAACTGGGAATAACTGGAATGGGGTTCCGATCTGCAGGAATTGGCCGTCTCTGCAGTTGGGATAGGTCTTCGGCCGGTGGACTTGCTGTACTTTTTGCTGGAGTGGGATTTCTCTGTGGTACGGCTGGTGCTATGGCAACTAAAATCGGTATACCTTTTGCTGGAGTGCAGGTCCTGTGTGGTGGGGCTAGTGGTGTGGCTAGTGAAGTATGGGTATAGTCTGCTGGAGTCGGTCCTACGTTTTGTGTCACTGGTTGTACAACCAATATAAGTGGGGTGCTGCCTGATTTCTCCGGCACCACCACGTTTTTCAAGGACTTTGCTAGTGCTCCTTCAGGTTCGGCAATCACCCACTTCCTTTTTGATGTCTGATGCACAAGAACAGCATTTGAGTGGAAAAACATGGTATGATGACAGATGGAATATGTATTGATAGTGGATGGGCATGGCATCTCGACATATATGATGAGTAAACTAAGCAGATGGCGGTGCAACAAAGTAGAAGAAATGCAAGACAACATATGCAAGATACGCGCAATCAATAAAACCTTGCCAAATTAGAACAGGCACCTTGATGGGTGAACAGGACAGGCCATCTGCCTTTGACTCCACGAGGTTAGAATAGTCATTAGGATCATATTCTGAACAAGAATCAACAGGCGGGGAGCGTATGAGTTTCATTGCATCCAGAATGGCACTCAATGCCTTGGTGCCAATTTTGTAAGTCATTGCAGTGTTTAGCTTCAAGAGTGGATTGCTACTAGTGCGACACAAAGCAGCTACACAGATCATAGTGTATATATAACGGGAAAACCGTAAGCATCAGAGTAAAATCAGCAAAGTGGAAATTGCTGGAATATATGTGCTAGTATTGCCGGTACGGCTAGAAAGGCTTCGGATACCAGCTCTCTTCAACTGAAGGTGCGGTACTGTTAATATCAGTGTAACTCTCAAAGGAGACACAACTCCCCGCATTTCCTTGCTATTCTTATAGGATTCAAGTGGGCAGGCCACTACAAATCCTATTCCCATGTTTACAAAATCCTACGAATCAAAGAGGCCCGAAGAGTTCAAAGTGTCCATCACAACCGACCGTATAGACCTCTACACTGCAAATGTCCCTGCTCATCTTCATTACAAGGAACATACTGTACTACTATCATACTTCCTGCGTTCCAAAATATAAGTCTTGGTAGAGATTTCCACTATGGATCACATACAGATGTATCCAGATACATTTTAGAGTGTAGATTCACTCATTTTGCTCCATATGTAGTCCATGGTGGAATCTATACAAACACTTGTATTTAGGAACGGAGAGAGTACTTATTAAACAAGAACGGAAGAGTAACATGCTAAAGAAGAGCAAGCAGATTTTGGATAATAAAATGTTCGTTGTGCAGTGCCCACACTTGATGAACCAGAGCGCATTAAGAAAGAAACTCCTTGCTGTCTCTCTATATGTGGTGCACATGCTTTTCGAAAGTAAAGTAGGAACATTAGCTGACCAATTAAATTTTATCTGTTTTAGTAATATCAGCATCATATCAGATTCGTACTTGAGCAACAAGTTTGGAATTATGAGTGGCACGTTGTTTAGCTTGATGGATTCAGGAGCAGTGCCAAGCAGGTATGATGATGGTACTGAATATAAAGGCATGTCTGCATGCAAGTCGCGTGACTTTTGTCATTTGGGCCAGTCGACCATTTCAGGCGGTTGGATGAAGATCCTACGTCTCCTAACCCATCTTCTTCCTTGTCTCTGATTCTTCCCATACAGAACACCACACGGGCCGCCAGCCAGACCACCGGCCCCCACCTCCTCTGTTCCTCCGCCCCACCCCCCACCCCGCCCCCACCCGCGTCGAGTTTTCTTCATTGGGCGAGGCCCCACCGCCGCCCCCCACAACCACCGAACGCACCCGAGCCCCTTCGTTCGCACTGGCGAACTTCGGCGAGCTCTGAAAAATCGACTGACCCAATTTTGAAATTTAGTCTACTGTGATTGAACTAGAGTGGAATATAAAAGGGGAAAACCATAAGCATTGGGAGTATAGTGTTGAGCGTGCCATGGCGGATCTGAAGGTGCAAACTGGACAAAGGCAACTTCGCAACCAATGTTTGCTTTCAACTAGCAAGTAAGTGATGGACAAGAAATCAGAGTAAAGTAGTGGCGATCTATTTTCTTGATGCGATAAATAAGTTGAGCAGATACGAAAGAGTACCGCCTTTGGTGCGGCGCCGTGTATGCATCTGCTGAGAATTCCGATTTTCAATGGCGCGTTATAAGTACTAAGTATTTTTTTAGAACGATTGGTATGGAGCGAAAATGGAATTCATAGTACTACGTACCTCCTTAGCGTATGGTTGTATGGGTTTATGTTGCGAGATGTTGAACCTGGTAGTTCTAGGGCAAATACTATGGTTTAGATTGAGATGTTGGTTTTCAGTAATGAAAATGGGAAGGGGGAACCCTTCTTTGATTAAAAAACTACTACCTCCGTTCTGGTTTACTAGTCCCCATCGTATTTTGGGTCAAAGTATGTCCACGAATTTTACTTGTAAAATGTGAATGGAAAACGAGATTTTGTTATACCCAAACAAAAAAGGACTGGAGGGAGTGATTGCTCTGACACGGACGCGACCTCTCATAGCGCAGGCATTGAACCGGTGCGCCGGCCAAGAGGGCCCCACTCGCTGCAGGCCCGGCTGAACACGCCTCCTCACCGCATGCAACCGGCAACACGTCCTTCCACGAGCCGGCCGGCATTTTAGAACACAAAAAATGACCAAAATATAATTAATTACGCATGGTCTTGACTTGTTGTGCTCGCACTGGTAGCAGGAACTAGAGGTTTTTCTTTATTTATAACTCTCCTCAATTTTTTTGGCTTTGAAGTGAATCATGGTTGTGGACATTATGTATGAATGTGCAGATATCTGTGAACATGAGTTTGATGTGGAAGTTGAACTTGGAATGTCGGGCTTGCGCGTGAACTATACCATGTCCAATGCTTCGTCTGTTATTGTTTGGAAAGTAATTGCTGTTATTACATGACCCGAAAAAATATATTTTGTGCCACATCAGTAGATGCACGGACATCACAACAGGCATGCTGACTGGATAAACATTTGAACCTAGCTATTATGAAGGAAATTTTGTATTGACAACAGTTTTAGATAGCAGGAGACGCCTAGCCTGCTCTGCCTCTGCTAGCTTATTTCTGGCTTCTTCCATCTCTTCTTTGGCATGGGTGAAGAGAGCATCTGATTGCTCTTTTCGCTTCTTCAGGAACTCAGCTACATTCTCAAGGGCTGCTGCACGCTTTCTTTCAGCCTTTACTAGAGCCACGAGGACACGAACGGCTGACGACTCCACCTGGCTTGTGTGTAATCCAGCATCATCTGGGAATTTGCACCTTGTGTCTAATCCAGCATCATTAGGGAACTGGCACCTTGTGTGTAGTCCATCCTCATTTTGGAAACATGATCTCGAGGTTGATCATACTTCCCTCCTCACAGGAACTGCATCCTGACATGAAGTTACTTCTTTTTAGATCAATACTCAGAGCAACCCAGATCCATTTAGTAGAAGCCAGATAAACAGAACTGGGAGAAGTGAATTCAAAAGGAAAAAAATATAAAAACAGACTACATGGTGAGAACACCCACTTCCTACATCAAGCTAAAAACGAAAGCATTAGGACGATTAAGACTCTTCTTATGACACATCGAAGAACACGAGGCTTAAGAGAAACAGAAACTACAACATATACACATCGAAGAACACAATGCTAAACGAAAGTAATTGAAAGGGTGTTACTTACCAAAGCTCATTTTACAGGTTCGGTGCAGCTCCTCTTTAACTTGCCATGATCCTTGAAGATGTCCCCAATATCCCGTGTTTGGTCTTCATTGCTCCTCTACATGTTCGCACTCGTGGTTTTAAAATCTCAACATGGCAAGAAAAATATACTACTAGTAATACTCGCGCATCTTGTGGGCAACATTAAAGCACTCGTCTGCCATGTTAGAGCATCTCTAACAGAATCGCAACGCGCGGCGCTTTAAAAAAGCGTTTACAGTGCTGAGATCGAGAAGTAGAGATAGAGAGTAGAGACTAGAGAGTAGAGGATAGTTCTCAGCATAGATAGATAAAAAAATAGATTATTCAACTACTCCTCGTCGTCCGACTCCTCCTCGGTGATGCCCTCCTCCGACGTCTGACTGTAGGCGTGAAGATACCGATCGTCGTTGGATTCCTAGGGCGACGCTGCTCCTAGCCTCATGTTGAATTGAGCGTCCGCTTTTCGCCTACGCTTGTCCTCGCGATAGGCGGCTCGCTCCGCCCTCCTCTTATCCCTCTCCGCCCTCCTTTGCGCGTAGAACTCGCGCTCGTTGATGATGTCCTGCAGGAAGTGTTGGCGCCACAGCGCCATGGCTTCCTCGTCCATCTCGGTGATGCCGAGATGGTGCTCCCGCCTCTGGTTGTCGCGACGATCCTCGTCGGTGATAAGCCGCGGCATAGGCGCGAGCTCCTGTGCCCGCTCCCGCGTCGGCACGTTGGGGAAGTTCAATGTTCTATGAGGCCACCGGAGGCGCCACGCCACTGCGTCGTACGCGCGGGCGGCCTCATTGCCGGTGTCAAAATTGCCGAGGCCGAGGCGCATCCCGCGGAACCGGATCTCGGCGGAGAAGCCGCAGGAGGGGCGCTCGCGGACGCCGCGGTATCACCAAGTTTCCCTGCGATGCGGCGGCATGGTGGCGCGGCGGCGGCAAGGCAAGAAAGAGCGGGGAGAGAGCGGTGGCGAGGCATAGAGCGGGGAGAGAGCGGTGGGAGGGCGTTGGATTTTATAAAGCGCGCCGGACGCCGCGCCGGCCGCTTTTTCCCCCCGCGCGCAATCCTTTCCTGACGTCTCTGCTATCTCTACTCTCTTCTCTACTATTATATTTATTTTATATTTAATATTTATCTCTACTTCTCTACTCTCTACTTTTTTCTCTACTTTTTTTCTTATAAGGAAATAGAGTTGGTGATGATGGTGTGCCTGCCATCCTGCAATATAGGCCGTCCGATTTATATCTGACAGATAGGAAGGAAACAATGGCAAATTTGCAAAATGATACCCCACACCCCTCTCCAGATTTGTAAATAAGGCCTTCCCTTGTTCATCCTTTTCTCCCACAAGATAAACTACTCATACAAATGCATCTTGATGCGTGCAACGCATGGGCATCTTGCTAGTTCTAAAAATCTTTCCATCATTTGTGACACTACTAGTTGTAGATGAAAAACCTACCCAAGCACAACGCGATACAGGAGCGACGCACAATTACAAGTTGATATTATGTTGGACAATGGAGGCTATAACCAATTACTTTTACGGGAACAATAGCACCCAGGAAATTTGAAGGGTAGGTATGAACAAAATTGGAACTGCACATGTACTGCTAAGTGATTCAATACACACATTACCAATCGAGGAGGAGAACGATGGTCGCGGCAGCCTCTGTGAGTCATGGTCGGCAACGGGAGTCAGTTCATTGTCCATGACGGTGGTGCTTCTGCGCTTGGCGTCGGCTTCCGGGAAGCAGATCCAAGACCGTGAAAGACGGTGCCGGGGAAGAGGCTCCATGTACGACGACGACGGTGGACCGGCTCCAGTGCGGTGTACGAGGTCGTCGATGAGGCAGATACGCTGCGGTGGACGAGTGCGCCGATGTAGAAGGGGAGGAGCACGAAGGCTGCGGTGCCGTGGAGAAGTCTATTTTGCGGTGGGGATAGAAATGGGGAGTATTCAGGTGTACTACTCTGGGTGCCGGGGTGGGGTTGGCTGGGTAGGGTGAACCTGAAGTTACGAAAACAGCCCCCTACCAACCGTCATCCGTAGGCCTGTTCCGAAGGCTATGACGGTAACTTCCCACTGCTCGAATCAGGGTCGCGGGATATTTTCCCGCCGACCTCAAAATTTTGTGACACTGAACTCCCCGTGTGGCGTGTTGGGTGATTCGGCTAAGAAACTAGCGAGTAGTACTAGTAAACTCTGCATATTAGGTTTGACCGAAGTCAAACTTCCTAAAGTTTGACCAAGTTTATAGAAAAATATAAACATTTACCATAACAAATATGTATGATGTGAAAGTACATTCAATAATGAATCTAATGGTATTTATTTGTTATTGTATATGTTAATATTTTGTGTTATAAAGTTTCAGAGAGTTTACAAAACTTGACTTTGACCAATGCTAATACGCGGACTTAAATAAAAACGGAGGGAGTACACATTTGTTTTCTTAGTATGTAGTGAATTAATCATTTGTTGAAATTGTGAAATAAATATATTAGGCTACCGACTTCGAATCTAATGGTCTATACAATTCAATAGTTACAATCATTGTCGAATTCCAAGATGTATACGAGGTCTATAGTACTTCACAACATGCTCAAACTCACATAATCCCAGTCAAATGACAAACAAAATGCATTTCATAGTTATTACTTTGTAGGATGCAACAAAACCAACAATAACTCTACATCAGCCATTATAAAAGCAACATTTTGAACATATCCCAATGTGTGAATGAAACGTGCAGAGAGAGCTTGCGAAGATGGAGCAGATAGGGAGGGAAAGATTGTATGTATGTGGACGAGAGAGTAGGAGACAAACCTAACGAAATAGAGAGAGAGAGAGAGAGAGAGAGAGAAAGAGAGGAAGAAGTTAGGTCTGTGAGAAAGATGGAGACATGTAATATACGTGAGATGCATGTGCATCCGGATTCTGTACACGTGGAAGGAGAAGAGACAACAGGTTTGATGAGAGAGCTGGAAAAACATGGACGAGAGGGGAAGGATCTCGTGGGTTGAGGGATTGATAATTTTGTGCGGGGGAGAGAGGGATTGGTAATTTTGTGAGAGAGAGAGGGTGGGGGGAGGAGTCAGTCAGCCGTCGTCACATCATCCTGCTTCCAAATGGCCCCGCATTCTCTAGCGCAGTGTGGTCGCCGTCTTCGATCTCCTCGATGCCCTCTTTGAAGATTGAGGTGTTGTGCATGCTGGGGTGCAGAGAAGCACAAGCAAGAGTGGTCGCCATATAACCTTGGATGGGGATGAATTGTGTGCTCGGGGGAGGGTGTGTGTGTGCTCTGTGTGTGTGTGTGTGTGTCAGATATTGAGAGAAAACAAACCTAAGGAGAGAAATGTGTGTGTATGTGACGGAAAGCTACATGCTAAACAGGGTATTCACGAAGAGATTGTGCGTGCGAGATAGAGAGCGATGTGCGGGCCTTGAGGTGGGCAGGGGCCGGGTGAGGGTATCAAAATGTGCGCGTTGATGCATGTGTTACATGCAATCGTGCGAGGGACAGACGAATCGAGAGAGATGGTTGTTGTGTTACGGATGCTCCTCTCTCTCTCTCTCTCTCTCTCTCTCTCACACACACACACACACACACAAGTAAAATAGAAGACCGTTCTCTCATGTATACACAACGTATCGGCATCTGTCTATGTCTCACTCATGCATGATCATTTGCACATTCACACCTCTCTATGTCTCTATCACACGCACACCGTCTCCACATTGCCCTTCCGCCACAACACACATATGGACACATACACACGTTCTCTCTCAATCACACACACAAAACCAGTATTAAAAAAACTAGGGCGCACCTAAAACGTCCAAATCCAAATAAACACGAACTGGAGCTAAATTCAAATATATGGAAATATTGTAGCGTCAAGAACTTTTCCAGGAAAAAAAGTTGAGTAATATTCGGGGATTGTTTTCACACACACAAAGTTCGGTGGATGCCCTTCGAGCGCGACACGGTGACGCAGCGTTCGATCGACCGCGTGGCCGCGGTTCACGCGCTTGCACAGGATTCCGTATCGTGGCTGTGGTAACTAATAAAAGCCATGCTTAAGTCTAATGTTTACGTGTTCTAGTACGGTTTTCTTTTAAGTTTGACCAACCCTATATAAAACTAAACTAAGCTCCCATACGCACACTCATCAATATGCCGCCCCCGCTGTTGCGCATGCCGGCGCCCGCCTGCTCCGGCCAACAATTTCTCGCCCATCACCGCCGTGTCGCCGCCATCCCTGTGCCATGAAGCCGAAGGCTCGCCCGCCCACGTCGTCTGCAGTCCCTCCTCGCGATGCCGCCGCGCTGCCAAGCACGCGAGCAGCTGGTGGAGCTGCGTCTATGCACGCAGCATACGAAGAGGAGGACGAGCACGTGCTCCAGCACGCCGGGGAGAAGGAACTAGCGTGTCATTGTCATCTCCACCCGCGCGGGAGGAGGCGCGCATGGTGGCTGTCGCGGCGGAAGCCGGTCACGCGCGCGTCGAGCCCGCAAACCGGGTGCGAACGCGGAATCTACCTTCAAGACCTTGAATGCCACGTGGATCCTGCAATCTGAAGGAGCAATTTGGGTCAGTCGACTCTTGTGAGCCGTTTGATGCAACATGGATGGCTAGAAGGCCTTCTTCAACCTCCGAAATTGATGCACGATTCATCTTCTCAGCCCGCCACATGCCTAACCGCCTGCCGCCGCCGCCGCGCCCTCCCCTAAACCGCCCGCCACCGCTTTCTCCCCCCACCCCCGCCATCCGTTTAACCCCGGGCACGATCCATTTTTTTCCAGCGAACTGCATTCCACACCCAACACTCATAAGATAGATCATGGGCACCCTGCCACCCTAATATAGATACTAGGGTAGCTTCGTTGCCGTCTTCTTCCTTCACTCCGTCGAACTTCTTTCACAAATCTACTGACCCAAATTATACTACTAGTACGAACGTATTAAGTACAGTAGGAACACGAATGTAACATCCCAAATTTTCAATTTGGAATGTTATACATAGATCATCATTTGCATATCATGCTTTATTGCATTTTGACAAATCCTCGATAAATCCTAAGCAACTCAAGGACCCTCGGAGAGAGTTGGGGATTTTCTCGAATTTTCTTATTTGATTTTTCAAACGAGGAGTGGGATTTTAATTATTTTCTCTCCGGAAAAATATTTCATTTTAAAATAAACGAGAGGAGAAAATATGACTTCTCCAAAATATTGAAATACTGGAGGAAAAATGTTAAAATCATTATTTGAAATTTATTTGGATTTTATTGCAATTTTTATTGCATTTAAAAATATGCATGTTCTCAAAATATTTATTTTTGAATTTAAAAATGTTCACCCTATTCTAGATTTTCTAACTAGACGGGAAAAATTTATTTCATATTTTTCTGATTTTTATTTATTTTTCTACACAATATTTTCCTTGGAACTTTAAAAAAAAAAATACGCGCCCGCGCCGACTGGGCCGAGCCCAGCTGACAGCCCGCCCCGTCGCCTCTCCTCCTCCCGCACGCCGAGCCGCCACCGGATTCCGCCATCGCCACGATACCGCCGCCGCCTCGGTAGCCCCTCCCCCAAGCCGCCCCCCCTCATATATACCCCCCTCCGTTTTCCTCATCACCGCCGCCGGAGGAGCCGCCGCCGCCGCCGCCGTTGCCTCGTCGCCCGTCGCCGGGAGCGCCCGAGCCCGCACCCCTCGCCCGCCGGAGCACCCCCCGAGCCCCGCACCCCTCGCCGCCGAGCCCCGCCCGCCGGAGCCCCGCCGCCGAGGTACTGCCGCCGGTCGTCTCGTGTTGACCGGTTTTCTGAAAAAATAACCTTTTGTTTAAAAAAAACCCTAGATCGGTTTTTTTTTTCCGGTTTTCTTATTTCGCGAGCGTTCACCGAACCGTTCGTTTTAACGAACGCGTTTGTCGGTTTTTCTCTGTTAACGAACGTCCATTATTTAACCGTTCGTCCGTTTTTCTTTTTCGTCGGATTTTCTCGTTATTTTCTCAGATTCGATTTCTGATCGAATTTTCGAATCTGTTTAACTTTTCGCTCGTTTATCGGAATCAGGTGATTCAAGCGCCTAGAGTTTCGTCTCGAAATTCTCTTTCCGTTTAATCTACTCAAACAAGTTTTTGCTATAGTAAAATTTGACCTAGATCCAGATTAGCAAACGAAGTTTCTTTCTTTCGCCGTTTGACTTTCGTTGCTTCTTTCGAGTTGATTCTTTTTGCAAACCAGAGTTCTTAAGTTGAACTTTCTGTTTGGATCTTTCTTTCGAGTTTTACCTGTGCATTAGATGAGTACTGATTGTATGCTTGTTTGTTTGCGATAGAGTACCCGGAGTGTGCCGCTTGTTACTTCGACTCGCTAGGTTTTGCGGATCATCAGCAAGGCAAGTAACACTTTGATCATACCCCGTTCATACCCAGTTTTTATTGCATTAGATCTATTCCTCAAACAAATTGCATGATTAGGATCTAATTAAACTGTGGGTATTGGGAAGTAGTTGAGGTAGTACCTATTACCTGTTTTCTATCAAACCCTTGGGAGTTACTTCTACGTTGCTTTTATCAATGCCATGCTATGCGTAGACGTGGATTGGGTTGAGAGACATTCATGACAGATGTGAGATTGTTAATAATGGTTCAACTTAAGGTGGCAACTAAAACTCACATCTGGGTGGATTGAGGCACCTGGAGAACCCAGTGTTGTCTGTATGTATAAGGTCCGCCACCCAGGCTCAAAGGGATCATAAGATTATTCATGCTAGAAACTTCCGTGTGCAGCCGCAAGCTATTATGGGCTCTAGCATAGCTAAGTAGGTTACAGGATCTCTTGAAGAGGTGGACTAGCAGATGTAGGGGAAAGTAGGTGTACCGGTCCATCCAGAGTAGAGAGTGACTGTTTCTGAAAGACTGTGTCTCGGTCATCCGTTTCTCAAACATCATGCAGTGCGAGAATCAAGCGGAGGCGATCGAGTCTTGTGGGGAAAAGTGCACAAACCTCTGCAGAGTGTACAAACTGATCATGATTAGCCGTGTCCCCGGTTATGGACAACTTGAGTATCTAGTACCTGGATTATCATTTGAATCTCATCACCGTGATACTTATAATTAATTTTGTTGGGTTAATGATGTTACTTAATTGGGATTGAGTTGGAGGTACCTTCTCAATGTTTCAACCACCATGATAGTTAAATAAAATTTATTCCTTTGCAGTAGGATAAAATTGGCTTTTCGCAAAAACTGTAACCATAGAGCCTTTCCACCAGCCATATATGCATGTAGTATAGCATTATCATTGTTCATATTCTCTATGTGTTACTTTGCCAGCATATTCTATGTGCTGACCCGTTTTCGGGCTGCAACGTTTCATGTTGCAGACTTTTCAGACGACGAGTAAGGTGCCTTAGGTCGTGGTCTTATACTCAGTGATGCCGCTGGAGTTGATGGACTCACTTATCTTCCAAGTCTTCCGCTGTTATCGTTATTAGATGGCCTTAAGCCATGTTTACCATACTTAATCTCTTCGGAGATATTCGATGTAATAAGTGTGTGATTGCTACTTTGTTATAAATCCTCCATTTGTACTATGCGTGTCAGCATTACTGATCCAGGGATGACACTGGTGCACAGCAGCACAGGCCATTTGAGGTCTGGTCGCTAAAAAGTTAGTATCAGAGCGCACGCTGACTATAGGACACGACCACTAAGCTTAAGCCCTAGAAAACTTCTCTCTTCTCATTTCTGACCCCTCTCCACTTTCTACTCTTTTAGGAATGGCGAATGCAAGGAGCAAGGAATGGCGAATGCACTTGTCCGGATAACTACATCATCATCGACGACACCGACTCGGAACCAAGTGAAGACGAATGGATTGATGAAGCTGGAGCAGACATCATGGAGTCTTCAACGGATCATAATTTTTAGTAGACTACCATATCAGTAGTAGTTTTTCCCCCATTTATTAGTTTAGCTCAAGTACTTTGTAACGCTAGTTAGATCGATTGTTTTGCCTTGTTTGGATTGATTGAGTGATATTGATTGAATTTGTCTCATGAGCATATGGGTAGTGTTTTCTCTCTAGACCTCATTCTATTCTTAATTCTCATCTTTTCTAAACCTATCAGATGCCTCCGAGACGCGACACCGGGTTTGTTTTCCCGCCAGAGATCACCCAGTTGATTCAGCAACAGAATGCCTTGATGCAAGTGTTAGTTCAGAACCAAGGCAACAACAACAACAACAACCCACCGCCACCACCACCTGTTGATCACTTAGCCTGTTTCTTAAGGCTAAACCCGCCGGTGTTTTCCAGTAGCACCGAGCCGATTGTAGCAGATGATTGGCTCCGCAAAGTTGGAAGGGAGTTGACCACTGCAGGATGCACAGATGCGGAAAGAGTGCGTTTTGCCGCACATCAGCTTGATGGACCCGCAGCATCATGGTGGGAGAATTATACGGCCACGCACCCTATTGCCACTGTCACATGGGACCAGTTTCAGCAAGCTTTCCGTACAGCTCATGTTTTAGTAGGAGCTATGGCTATGAAGAAGCGTGAGTTTCGCAACTTACGCCAAGGAGGACGCACAGTAGGCCAGTATGTGGAAGATTTCAGTAAGTTAGCACGTTATGCACCAGATGACGTTGCTACAGATGCTGCCAAGCAGGAGAAGTTTCTGGAAGGATTGAATGATGAGCTGAGTATGCAGTTGATGGTAGCAACCTTCAACAACTATCAGGAGCTGGTAGATAGAGCTCTCATGATTGAAGGGAAGCAACAGCAGATTGAAAACCACAAGAGGAAGTATGGACAAGGGAAGTACAATTCTGGAGCCCAGCAGAAGACACGATTTACCCCGAAGCCGGGAGGACAGTTTCAGCATACCCATGGAGGAGGTAGTTCGCACAACCATAATGGCTCCAAGAATGGTAATGGGAATGGAGGAGGAAACGGACAGAACCGCACCAACCCATCTACCCCAACCAAGAGGGATCTAAGTCACATTACTTGTTTCAAGTGCCAGAAGACGGGACATTACGCTACTGATTGTCCCGAAGCCCAAAATGGAAATGGCAATGGAAGCTCTGGGAAGAAGCCGAACCCGTTCAACAAAGGACATGTGAACCACGTGAGCGTGGAGGAGATTGAAGCTCAGCCTGATGCAGTAATAGGTAAGTTTTTGGTTAAGTCATTTACTGCAACTGTTCTTTTCGATACTGGTGCATCGCATTCATACATATCAAGGGGATTCGTAAACAAGTTTAAGATGTCCACCCAAGTTCTCAAAAGCCCCATGTTAGTAACCTCGCCAGGAGCAGAGTATATGGCCACCCAAGCATGTTTTAAGATACCGTTGGCCATTGGAAGGCATGTTTTCCCCTCAGACCTCATTGTTTTGGAATCGCAAGGTTTGGATGTGATTTTGGGAATGGATTGGCTATCGTTGTATGGAGGAAACATCGATTGTTCCAGCAAGACCATTTTGCTTACCACCCCGGAAGGAAAAAGGATCAAGTATGTATCCAGGCATATGCCGAAGAGGACTCAAGTGAATTCCTTATCAGGAGTTGTACAGGAGGAAGTACCAGTGGTGAAGGATTATCCGGATGTATTTCCAGAAGAGTTGCCAGGCATGCCACCAGATAGAGACATTGAGTTTTTGATTGAACTTTTGCCAGGCACAGGGCCAATATCTAAGAGACCGTACAGGATGCCCGCAAAGGATTTGGAGGAAATTAAGAAGCAGATCAAGGAGTTACTGGATAAAGGCTATATTCGCCCAAGTTCGTCACCTTGGGGATCACCAGTACTTCTAGTGAGAAGAAAGATGGATCACTAAGGATGGTTGTTGATTACCGAGGATTGAATGAAGTGACCATCAAAAACAAGTACCCACTGCCGATGATCAATGATTTGTTTGACCGCCTGCAAGGAGCTAAAGTATTTTCCAAGATCGATCTACGATCAGGATACCATCAGTTAAAGATTCGAGAGCAGGATATACCCAAGACAGCATTTACCACCAGATATGGATTGTATGAGTATACCGTTATGTCATTTGGACTGACTAACGCACCGGCCTATTTCATGAACCTGATGAACAAAGTGTTTATGGAGTTTTTGGATAAGTTCGTCGTGGTGTTCATTGATGATATTTTAATCTTTTCCAAGGATGAAGAAGAGCATGAGGAGCATTTACGATTGGTACTTGAGAAGCTCAGGGAACATCAGTTATATGCCAAGTTCAGCAAATGTGAGTTTTGGTTGAAGGAAGTTGGATTCCTTGGACATGTTATTTCTGGAGAAGGAATAGCAGTAGACCCTGCCAAGGTTGACACAGTGACAAGTTGGGAATCACCCACTACAGTTGGAGAAATCCGGAGTTTTCTTGGACTCGCAGGATACTACCGGAGATTTATCGAGAATTTCTCAAGGATTGCTAAGCCCATGACTGAGCTATTGAAGAAGGACACCAAATTTAATTGGACTGAGGAATGTGAAGCTAGTTTCCAGGAGTTGAAGAAACGATTGGTTACATCACCAGTGTTGATTCTGCCAGATCAACGCAAGGACTATGAAGTTTATTGCGACGCTTCTCGTCGAGGACTTGGAGCAGTGCTTATGCAGGAAGGAAGAGTTGTTTCGTATGCTTCACGACAACTTAAACCCCATGAGAAGAATTATGCTACGCATGATTTGGAATTAGCAGCCGTGGTGCATGCATTGAAGACATGGAGACATTTTCTCATCGGAAACCATTGTGAGGTGTACACGGATCACAAGAGTTTGAAGTACATTTTCACGCAGAAGGAGTTAAACCTCAGACAGAGGAGATGGTTGGAGCTCATCAAAGACTATGATATGAGATTGCATTATCACCCTGGAAAGGCTAACGTAGTAGCAGACGCGTTGAGCCGCAAGAGTCATGTCAACACCCTCATGACAGGAGAGTTACCTCAGGAGTTAGCCGAGGACCTACGTGAGCTATGTTTGGAGATAGTCCCTAGAGGCTATTTAGCGACATTGGAGATTCAGTCTACCTTGATGGAAAAGATCAGAGAAGCTCAGAAGACAGACAAGGAGATTGAAGAGATAAAGGAGAAGATGAGCAAAGGAAAAGCCAAGGGATTTCGTGAGGATGAGCACGATACCTTATGGTTCGAGGACCGCGTATATGTGCCAAATGATCCGGAGATCAGGAAGTTGATTTTGCAAGAAGCCCATGATTCACCGTACTCGATTCACCCAGGGAATACCAAGATGTATTTGGATTTGAAGAATACTTTCTGGTGGACCGGAATGAAGAAGGATATTGCGGAGTTTGTAGCAGTTTGTGATGTATGTCAGAGAGTGAAGGCAGAGCATCAGAAGCCAGCAGGATTGCTACAACCATTGCCGATACCCGAATGGAAGTGGGATAAAATAGGCATGGATTTTATCACAGGATTACCCAGGACTCGTTCAGGCTATGACTCGATATGGGTTGTAGTCGACCGTTTGACGAAAGTGGCTCATTTCATTCCAGTGAAGACCACTTACACCAGTGCTAAGTTGGCAAAGATATACATGACCAGGATAGTATGTTTGCATGGAGTTCCGAGGACCATTGTATCAGACAGAGGAACCCAATTTACCTCGAAGTTTTGGAAGCAGTTACATGAAACATTGGGAACCAGGCTGGAATTTAGTACAGCATTTCACCCGCAGACAGATGGACAGACCGAGAGAGTCAACCAGATTTTGGAGGACATGTTGAGAGCATGTGCGCTAGATTATGGATCAAGTTGGGACGACAATTTGCCATATGCGGAGTTTTCTTATAACAACAGTTATCAAACCAGTTTGAAGATGGCCCCTTTCGAAGCTTTGTACGGAAGGAGGTGTAGAACACCGTTGTTGTGGGACGAAGTTGGAGACCGTCAGTTGTTTGGACCAGATTTGATTAAGGAGTCTGAACAGAAAGTGAAGTTGATTCGCGATAGGCTCAAGGTAGCCCAGTCCAGGCAGAAGAGTTATGCTGATTCTAAACGCAAGGAGACAGTTCACGAAGTCGGAGACAGAGTGTATCTTCGAGTATCACCACTTCGAGGAGTAAAGCGCTTTGGAGTTAAGGGAAAGTTAGCGCCTCGTTTTATCGGACCATACAGAGTGTTGGAACGTATGGGAGAAGTTGCCTATAAGCTGGAATTGCCCGAAGGATTGTCTGAAGTTCATGATGTATTCCATGTTTCGCAGTTGAAGAAGTGCCACGCAGAGATGGCTGAGATACCACTGAGAGATACTGTGCCACTGGAAGCGATTCAGTTGGAAAGTGATTTGACCTATGAGGAGAAGCCAGTTAAGATTCTCGAGTATGCCAGCCGAGTTACCCGCAGCAAGGTTATCAAGTTTTGCAAAGTTCAGTGGAGTCACCACACAGAAGATGAGGCCACCTGGGAGCGAGAGGAAGATCTACGGAAAAACCACTCCCACCTGTTTTCTAGCCAACCCGAATCTCGAGGGCGAGATTCATCTTAAGGGGGGTAGGTTTGTAACATCCCAAATTTTCAATTTGGAATGTTATACATAGATCATCATTTGCATATCATGTTTTGTTGCATTTTGACAAATCCTCGATAAATCCTAAGCAACTCAAGGACCCTCGGAGAGAGTTGGGGATTTTCTCGAATTTTCTTATTTGATTTTTCAAACGAGGATTGGGATTTTAATTATTTTTCTCTCCGGAAAAATATTTCATTTTAAATAAACGAGAGGAGAAAATATGACTTCTCCAAAACATTGAAATACTGGAGGAAAAATGTTAAAATCATTATTTGGAATTTATTGGATTTTATTTGCAATTTTTATTGCATTTAAAAATATGCATGTTTTCAAAATATTTATTTTTGAATTTAAAAATGTTCACCCTATTCTAGATTTTCTAACTAGACGGGGAAATTTATTTCATATTTTTCTGATTTTTATTTATTTTTCTACGCAATATTTTCCGCGGAACATTTAAAAAAAAAAACGCGCCCGCGCCGACTGGGCCGAGCCCAGCCGACGGCCCGCCCCCGTCGCCTCTCCTCCTCCCGCACGCCGAGCCGCCGCCGGAGTCCGCCATCGCCACGACCCCGCCGCCGCCTCGGTAGCCCTCCCCCAAGCCGCCCCCCCTTCATATATACCCCCCCTCCGTTTTCCTCATCACCGCCGCCGGAGGAGCCGCCACCGCCGCCGCCGCATCTAGCCGCCGCCGCCGCCGCCGTTGCCTCGTCGCCCGTCGCCGGGAGCGCCCGAGCCCGCACCCCTCGCCCGCCGGAGCACCCCCTCGAGCCCCGCACCCCTCCCCGCCGAGCCCCGCCCGCCGGAGCCCCTCGCTGGAGCCCCGCCGCCGAGGTACTGCCGCCGGTCGTCTCGTGTTGACCGGTTTTCTGAAAAAAAACCTTTTGTTTAAAAAAAACCCTAGATCGGTTTTTTCTCCGGTTTTCTTATTTCGCGAGCGTTCACCGAACCGTTCGTTTTAACGAACGCGTTCATCGGTTTTTCTCTGTTAACGAACGTTCGTTATTTAACCGTTCGTCCGTTTTTCTTTTTCGTCGGATTTTCTCGTTATTTTCTCAGATTCGATTTCTGATCGAATTTTCGAATCTGTTTAACTTTTCGCTCGTTTATCGGAATCAGGTGATTCAAGCGCCTAGAGTTTCGTCTCAAAATTCTCTTTCCGTTTAATCTACTCAAACAAGTTTTTGCTACAGTTAAATTTGACCTAGATCCAGATTAGCAAACGAAGTTTCTTTCTTTCGCCGTTTGACTTTCGTTGCTTCTTTCGAGTTGATTCTTTTTGCAAACCGGAGTTCTTAAGTTGAACTTTCTGGTTGGATCTTTCTTTCGAGTTTTACCTGTGCATTAGATGAGTACTGATTGTATGCTTGTTTGTTTGCGATAGAGTACCCGGAGTGTGCCGCTTGTTACTTCGACTCGCTAGGTTTTGCGGATCATCAGCAAGGCAAGTAACACTTTGATCATACCCCGTTCATACCCAGTTTTATTGCATTAGATCTATTTCCTCAAACACATTGCATGATTAGGATCTAATTAAACTGTGGGTATTGGGAAGTAGTTGAGGTAGTACCTATTGACCTGTTTTCTATCAAACCCTTGGGAGTTACTTCTACGTTGCTTTTATATTGCCATGCTATGCTCGTAGACGTGGATTGGGTTTGAGAGATATTCATGACAGATGTGAGATGTTAATAATGGTTCAACTTAAGGTGGCAACTAAAACTCACATCTGGGTGGATTGAGGCACCTGGAGAACCCAGTGTTGTCTGTATGTATAAGGTCCGCCACCCAGGCTCAAAGGGATCATAAGATTATTCATGCTAGAAACTTCCGTGTGCAGCCGCAAGCTATTATGGGCTCTAGCATAGCTGAGTAGGTTACAGGATCTCTTGAAGAGGTGGACTAGCAGATGTAGGGGAAAGTAGGTGTACCGGTCCATCCAGAGTAGAGAGTGACTGTTTCTGAAAGACTGTGTCTCGGTCATCCGTTTCTCAAACATCATGCAGTGCGAGAATCAAGCGGAGGCGATCGAGTCTTGTGGGGAAAAGTGCACAAACCTCTGCAGAGTGTACAAACTGATCATGATTAGCCGTGTCCCCGGTTATGGACAACTTGAGTATCTAGTACCTGGATTATCATTTGAATCTCATCACCGTGATACTTATAATTAATTTTGTTGGGTTAATGATGTTACTTAATTGGGATTGAGTTGGAGGTACCTTCTCAATGTTTCAACCACCATGATAGTTAAATAAAATTTATTCCTTTGCAGTAGGATAAAATTGGCTTTTCGCAAAAACTGTAACCATAGAGCCTTTCCACCAGCCATATATGCATATAGTATAGCCTTATCATTGTTCATTGCTCTCTATGTGTTACTTTGCCAGCATATTCTATGTGCTGACCCGTTTTCGGGCTGCAACGTTTCATGTTGCAGACTTTTCAGACGACGAGTAAGGTGCCTTAGGTCGTGGTCTTATACTCAGTGATGCCGCTGGAGTTGATGGACTCACTTATCTTCCAAGTCTTCCGCTGTTATCGTTATTAGATGGCCTTAAGCCATGTTTACCATACTTAATCTCTTCGGAGATATTCGATGTAATAAGTGTGTGATTGCTACTCTGTTATAAATCCTCCATTTGTACTGTGCGTGTCAGCATTACTGATCCAGGGATGACACTGGTGCACAGCAGCACAGGCCATTTGAGGTCTGGTCGCTACAACGAAGATACGAGTAGTACTACCAACTGCAAGAAGAACAGTAGTAAGACATAGTACTAGTACTACTGTACGTACTAAAGAGTTCAAATAACAAGGAAGAACATAAACATGGTTCTGCTGGGGCCTCAACACAACACACCCTTGAAAATAAACTAAGCAACTAGTCCGCTTGACACTGCAGTAGAACCAGCATGAGCGACGGCACTGCCACCTACTCAGAGTCCGAGTCCACGTCCTCGACTTCGTCCTCGTCCCTCTTCCTCTTCCTGTTCGCCGACGCTTCTTTGCTTGAACCGGACACTGGGCTCTGCTTCTTCATCCAACCCTTGTAGATATTTAAACAAAGGTAGGCATCCATTGATGCGTACATGATGTGATCTTCATCTAATGTCTTCGACTCCCATGCATGATGAAACTCATGGTGAGGTTTCTTCAGTTTAGCGTACGAAGGATCAATCATGGCTGCTGCCAGGGTCAGCATTGAAGGCTGAGAGGAGGACACCAGGCTTGCCTTCTGGTGATCGAAGGGCTGGCCTACAACGAAGCCTATCCGACCCAGGACATCCCTGTCGTTCCTAAAGTCTAAAGTAACGAATTTCACTCTTTCGTCCTTGAGGAAGTTCTTAAAATCCTGGCACTCAATGTCGGCATGGCATATGTGGTAGACCAAGCACACATTATGTACGCAAACCTGGATCACGGTGGGCTTCTTCTTCTCTGCCTCCTTTAGAATCTTCTCTCTTTGCAGTACTGTGGTGTACTCAACATCTAGCCCAGCGACCCACTCATCCGTCGAACTGTTGAACATGCGTAGGAAGCGAGCAAGGCATGCTTTCACCGTCGCGGATCCATGTGTGTAGATGACGATAAACTCATCGCCGGTGATGGCTCTAACCTGGTACTCAGTGGCGACCATGGAGATTTGGGAGGCCATGGATTTTGGAGGAGGGTTAGGAGAAGTTGAACTGGTGTAATATGAAAGGACAAGACGACTGGGAGCGAACTGTTGTAAGGTATTGTACTAGTAGAAGACGGGGACGAGTAGGGCATGCGAACGGCGTGGGGTTGCTGGCTTGCCCGGTGGATAAACGGCTGCAAGCCCCCAAAGAGTTCTCGAGAACTATGCGGGACCCACTAGATGTCATGTCTAATAGACCCATATCGTAGGCCTGACGGTATAGCTTCTGCCTGTTCGCACGCCATGCCGGCGTGTGGGTAACTTCACTTAATTCCGTCAACCGTCGCGCCTCCCACGACCTTCGCCTCCCTCGCGCGGCCGCGCCCTTTGAGACTTCGACTGGCTATAAATGAGCAATTTTTTTGCCTACTCCACATGCATGATACTCCCTCTGGTCCTTTTTACTTCCGTCAACTGTTTGCAAAGTGTTTGAGCAAATTTATACTAAAAATATCAATATCTACAATAGTGATTATAATGAGTATAAGAACTACGTTTTATAATGAGTATAGAAATATTTATTTGACATTGTGAATGTTGATACATTTTTCTATAAGTTTGGTCAAAGTAGAGGTACTTTGACTTCAGACAAAACTTGAATGCACAATGCAGACTAGTTCCTCCGTCCAGGTGCGTGCCATGTCCTGTCTTGTCATCACAAAAAGGGCCCTATTTGGATACTCTAACTCACTTAAAGGTTAGAGTTAGATTCTAATCCCGAACTAACCCTGAAGTAACTCTAGCGAAAGAGGTGTTTGGATGACAGGGTTAGATGGAGCGCGGATACGGCGAGGTGCCTTCATGGGCGGTGCGAGAGGGAGGGAGGGAGGGAGAGGACGAGAAGCTTCGAGAAAGTGGGGAGGGATCTGCTGCGGGGAGAGCGAGAGAAAAATGTGTTTTTTAGTGTCCCGAGAAGAAATAACCCAAATAAGCACCTCTTGGGTGGGTTAGATTTTTTGAATGGGTTAGATGCATCTAACCCAAACTAACCCTCATGTTTGGATATTTTTGGGTTAGTTGAGTTCAAACTAACCCAAACTAACTCTAACACATGGATCCAAACAGGGCCAAGGTTAGGTATTAGAGTACTACTACCTCCCTTCTAGTTTAAAGGGCTCAATTCAAAAATTTCACCTACTCTTAGCAAGATAGAGGTGGTGGAATAGTTTTTGTAGTCTGCAAAAGTACTCAACTAATGCTGTCGTTCTTCACAAAAAATGTGTTTACCAATGCATGCATGAACACTAGTTACTCTAACCCCCTCTCTTCTTTAATTCTTTGCCACATCAGCATGTTTCTATTCCCGTGTGCATGATACCAGCTAAGATACCACCATTATGGCCAGCCTTAATCATCGCATGCAATAATTTAGTGCACCTTGAAATATGAACATGTGTGGGGCGTGTATGTTTTTAATGACTTGAGACTATACCTAGCCTGGCATGCAAGATGAGACTTATTATGCACCGTTCCCCATACCTGCAAGAAACCTGTTCGTCTCCAAATCTTTTCCTCTCCATGTGTGGAAACAATATGCCTGCCAGACTCTCCTTCTCCCTCCGGCGGTCCCACCACTCCACCCCGTGTGGAAAAAATCTGCATGCATGACTCTCCTCCCCCCGCGCTCGTCCAATCCATTGTGACCAGCAATATTTCCACCCCTTCGCTCCCCTGTAATTTACTCCAACAAATATGCCCATGTAGCTGTTACGTTAATCACGCAACATATCTTCCGGGACGCTGCTTCAGTTACTTAACTGCAGGTGCATTGGGTCACTGACATATGGGCCCAACAGGGGTCTGGCCCACATGTCAGTGACGCAACTGGACCTGCAGTTAAGTCAGTGCAGCTCAGTCCATATCTTGCGTAGGTGTGCCATTGCTCGCTATAAATACTGCGCCTCCCACGGCATTCAGAAGAACGCTCACGTTCATCACTATCTTCTCCCCTCCCTCTCATGTCGACCACCATGGCATCGCCCCTCCCAAGCCCTAGGCGCCCCTTGCTGCGCCGCCTGGACGGTCACGCGTCGCCGTTCCGTTCCTCGCCGCCACTAGTCGAGGAGGACGCGTCGGTGTTCCACTCCTCGCCGCGACACATCGAGGTGGACGCGTCGGCGTTCCCAATCTCGCCAGCACGCGCGTCGAAGGACGCGTCGGCTCCCCGCTACGAGGAGAACGCCGCGCTGCCCGCCGAGCCCCCCAGCCTTGAGGAGCTTTGGAAAGAAATGGATGTTGTCATGTGGGAGGCTTTGCCGCTGGCAGAGCACGCCAAAATAGAGGCGGAGAAGAAGGCCAAGGAAGGGAAGCGCGCCGCAGGGCAAGCTGCCTAGCAAGTCTATGTCGCGTCCGAGAGAGTCAAGCAATTGGCTCTTTGTCGGGGGTTGGGTGCGACATATGCCAAAGGATGGCTTATCATGGTGGGAGCGAGTAGAACGTCGACGGTGCCTGGAAGCGGGATGAGGTGTAGACACGTACGCCGGCGAATTTTACCCAGGTTCGGGGCTCTCCGTGGAGATAACACCCCTAGTCCTGCTCTGCGGGGTCTCCGCATGATCACTAAGGCACTAGTGGTACAATGGTGCTCCTTGAGCTGTCTGCTAGAGGTGGAAGAAGGCAGGCACGCACTCTCCTCCTCTAGGTGTGAGTCTAGTCCTAACAGGTCCGAACCCTTTGCATGGGTGCCCTAGGGGGTTTATATAGGCCTACCCCAGGGGTACACTGGTAATCTGGCCGGGTGTAGGACCCGGCTGTCAGTCTCTCTGGTCGCCGGCTTCTCCGCCGGCTGCTGGGGCCCGCCGCTTGGTGGGCCCCGCCGACTGGTCTCGTACGGAGCCGACAGGCCGCCTCCGCCGCTCGCGGGTCTTCTCGGCTGTTGTTTACTGTAGCCGTGATGCTAATGACGCAGGCTTGGTCAGGGGGGCGTGGCTACAGTCCCGCCATCGGGTGGGAGATCACTGTAGCCACACCGCGTCTTATCTGGTTGATGGCGTGTGGGGCCCCGAGGAAGGAACGGGCCGCCTGCTGGAGGCCGGCCTCCCTCGGGTCCGACTGGCCAGGCTTCCACCGTCTTCCGGGCTCTCGCTGCCTGGTAGGGCCCGCCGTCTTTAGTCCGTACTGACAGGCGGTCGTGGGAGCAGGGCTCCGCCTGACAGGGATGACGTCGGGGGCGGAGTGGCAACAGTGCCGCGCCGGGCGGAGATCTCCGCCTGTACGGAGCACTGTGGCCACGCCCGGCCCTGGATATGGGGGTGATGGGTTACACTGTAGCCTCACCCTGTCTAGTCTTCTTAATGAGGGTGCAGGCTTTGTGGGCACCACGGGCTGACTGCTAGGGGCCGGCTTCTCTGGAAGCCGCCCACTAGGAGTCGGCTTGTCTTGATGCCGGCTTCTGGAACTCGGCCGTCTACGGGCAGCCGGCCACCAGAAGGCGGCACTTCATCTTGATGCCTTGAGGGGCGCAGCCAGCCCCGATGTCTTGGAAGGTTCAGGGACTCGGGTTAGCCTACTCGTGGCCCATTACTCCGACAGTAGTCCCCGAAGCTGGTGAGGTGCCGCAGCTGAGCAGCCGAGGAGCCTCAGCAGTTTCCTTCTCCGAGTGCTTGAGGTGGAGCTTCGTCCGACTTCCGCTGAGCCGCCTGGCGGGAGTCGGCCTCGTCCAGCCTGACTTATCCAAAACTTTGAATGCGACAGCGGGAACCAGGTGGCGTGCTTGCTAAGCTCCCAGGCCGCCGCCCATCGTGGGCACGCCATGTGGCGTCGAGCGGCCGGGCCAGTCTGCCAGCCCACGCGCGCGATGGGACGCGCCTGCGGGCGGGGCCCACCACTACCGGACCTCGGCACGCGAGCGGATCCGCTGCGGCCGAGGTGGGCGGTTGAGTTTCCCCATGGAGTTACTGCGCGCAGTAACTCGTGCGATAAATGTGGGGGCGTGGGGTCGTGGGTGCAGTAAATCTCACGACCGCCCCCTCGGCTTCGCAGCCCGTTGGCCTATAAGTAGGGGGAGGAGAGGGAGCGGCGGAGCACGCGCGCCCCACCACCCCATTCTTGCCTCCTTCTTCTTCCTTTCGCCGCAGCACCTCCAAGCCACACTGGGGCGCTGCCGCTGCTCGTCCCCGATGAGCTCGTCTATCAACCTCACGCCCCCATGGCGCGCTCCGGAGCATGGGACGGCTCCGAAGTCCATGAAGACCACATCGACTTCCTCCGCCAGACGCGGCAGCTTCCCGGCAAAGACTACGTGAAGGTCCGCCTCGCGCCGGAGAGGGAGATCTCGCCGGCGCCGGAGGAGGGCGAGCAGGTCGTCTTCCGCTCGCACTGCCTGTGATGCCTCGGCCTGCCGGCGAGCGGCTTCTTCCGGTCCTTGCTCGAGTTCTATAATCTTCAGCCGCACCACCTCACCCCGAACATGGTGGTGCTGCTGTCCGCCTTCGTCACTCTGTATGAAGGCTTCCTCGGCGTCCTCCCCACCATCGAGCTTTGGGGGGGGGGTTCGTCTACACTAAGCTCGGCACCCTCGTCGCGGGCGTGCCGGCTCAATGCGGCGCTTTCATTGCGGTGCGGAGGCCGGCGGCCAAAAATCCGTTTCCTCCCATCACGCTGATCAAGTCGGTGAAGATGTGGCAGCGGTCGTACTTCTACGTGAAGAGTGTCTTCCCGGAGGGCGACTGGGTCAACTTGCCGGCTTACATAGCCTGTCCGGCGCCTGGGAGGCAGCCCAACTGGTCGTACCAGGCCAGGACATTGTCGCCCTCTGGGGCCGCCGCAATCGCGCGGCTCCGAGTGTTGACACAGTCGGAGGGCCTGATCGGGCCCGACTTGTTGTCCGCCTTCGTGGCGCGCCGGGTGCTCCCGCTCCAGGGCCGCCCTCACATGAACTGTCAGATGAGCAGGCATCGGGACCCAAGCCGGCTATGCACCAAGGAGATGCCTCACGCAGAGGTAGCTCATATGGTGAACTACCTTGCGAACTGCGAGCTCACGGAAGAGTGGCGGTTCGGCAAGGAGCCGTATTCACGCGCCGACCCCCCGCCTATGGTAAGTTATCTTTCTTTTTCTCTATCTTTTTTGTTGCCGAGTTCTTCCTGTCCAACCTGACCAATCGGCCTTTGAACAGAGCCCCCCTCCAGCCGGCTGCCGGCGCCGCGGGGCCGGAGCGTCAATTCCTCCCCGACCGAGCGGAGAGCGACGTGGATGATCCCGACTTGGGGGCGGCGGCCTTGGAGGACGACGCCGAGGGAGGAGGCGGCGAAGCAGGCGTCCCAGGGCTCGGGGCCGGCCTCGAGGACTGGCCCGACGACGATGCGGGGGAAGTCGTCCCGTGCCGCCAGCCGGGGTCCGACCAGTAGGGCGCGAGCTCATCTGCCGTGCCGGCAGCCCGAGGTGGTGCGCACAAGCGCAGGGCTGCGCCGAGCCTGTTCGGCAGCCGGCCGAAGAAACCCAAGGGCTCGGCCGTGGCGACTAAGCGGGATGAAGCGGCCGTGAAGGCCATCCGCTTCCGCAAGGCGGTGAAGGAGCCGCAGCTGGTTTCCGCGTAAGTACTGCCTTCCTCTCGCGCCTTCATTTTTTTCCTTGTTGATTCTTTCTGAGTTTCTTTCGCTTTATCTTCTTGACTTAGGGCCCCACTCTCTTGAGAAGTCGGCCGCCGCCTCCATCGTTGGGTCGGCGGAGACTTCTACCACCACCCGGCGAATCGACCCGGCCACCGACCTCCGGGAGGCAACGGAGCGAAACGCGCGGGAGGCGCGTGAGGAGCAGGAGGCCGCCCGCCTGGAGAAGGCGGAAGCGGAAAGGGCGGAGGCTGCCTCCCTGAAGAAACTGGCGGAAGCCGAGGCAACCACCGCGGCGAAGAAGCAGGCTGAAGAAGCCGCGCGCCGCCAGTCGGCAATATTCGTCACTCCCCTAAACTCCACGCCGCCACCACCGGAGTTCGTGGCGTAGACTGGGGAAGCCGGCGGCGAGCACCCTGTCATGGAGAGGGACAGCGGCGACGTCGCCATGCCGGACGTAATCGTGCCCCGGCAACCACCTTCTGAGGAAGCGCGGGGCAAGCAGCCGGCTGATCCACCGGCGCCACCAGCCGGAGACGAGATGGCGACGGACCCAACTCCTGAGGTCCGTACCCCGACGTGTCGCCGGCTTACGAAGGCGGCCTCGGCGCCACGCCCACTGGACTGGCGCCGCAAGCTCCTCGATCCCGAACACTGAGGCGACCAGCGCCGCGCCCACTGGGTGGGTGTGGGGAGGCGGGACGGGCCCTCTGAACAAGACGATCCTGGACGTTCAAGCCAAACTCCGCGCCGAGGCCGACGCTCTCAAGCACTTCAACAAGGCGTTCCTGGAATCGCGAGAGGCCATCCGGGTACGCTTCTTGCTTCTTCGTTTTTAATTCTTGTATTGCTTCGTGGGGGCGCATCAGCGTACCCACTGGGTGTAGTCCCCGAGTTTCGGGCCGGCTGCTGAGCAGGCGGCTCGGAACTTTAATTGGCAAGCTCCGAATGCTAATGTCTTTGCTGCAGGATTATCATAACCTCCGTGCGGCCGCCTTCAACTCCAAAGTCCAGGAGTTGGATCAATGTGCCGTCGACTTGTCGGAGAGCCGGAGTAAGTCTTTTTATCTCTCTGCGGGGGCGCGCAGGCGCACCCACGGGCTGTAGTCCCCGAGATTCGGGCCGACTGCTGAGCTGTCGGGCCGGATCTTCCTGGCGACTGATCTTCTTTGGGTTGATATTGACGACTTCTTTCTCCACGCGGGGGCGCGCCCGGGGGCTGTAGTCCCCGAGATTCGGGCCAACTGCGGAGCAGTCGGGCCAGATCTCCTCGGCAACTGTGCTTCTTCTCTGCTGGTTACTAACGCCTTTTTCTTTTTCTGCTCTCGCAGAGGCCAACGCCACCCTGCAGCAGCAGCTGGGCGAAATCAATACCGCGCTGCGTGCCAAGGAGGTGGAGTGCGGCAAGCTGGCTGAAGAGCGTGGCCGTCTGTTCACGCAACTGGCAGAGCAGGCGGAGCTTCTCAAGAAGTTCCGGAAGGAGGCGGAGGAGAAGGAGACCAGCCTCCTTGCTGAGTTTCGACCGAACGCTCCGCCTGGACTGACAAGGAGGCGATGCTGACTTCCGGCTTTCATGAGATTGAAGACATAGTTGATGGTGAGCTTCCCTCTTTTTCCTTCTTTGAGCTGCCGGCTGCTGGTCGAGCCAGCCTCTCATCTCTAACTTTGGCTCTTTGCTTTCTGTTTTGGCAGACTTCTTCCCTGGTCATTCTGACGCCGCCAATCAGGCCATTGAAGCTGATCGCGAAGGACGGAGGGCGGAAGGTGCGCAGATTGCTGCCAACGCCCCCCGGACCCTTAGCGAGCAACTCCTGAGCATCGAGGCCCGTCTTCGGCTGGCTCACCAGATGTTGCGCCGTCTTCAGCGTGTCGGCGCCCAGGCAATCGCCGCCCTGTGGCCGGACATGCCGGCACTGCGCACTCCCAGTCGGAGTGCCGACTGGCTTGAGGTGGCGGCCGGCTGTCTTGAGGCCTAGAAGGGCTCCTCGGCCCGAGCTGGAGCACGCCGGGCCTTGGAGTTTGTCAAGGCGTGGTACCCTGGGCTAGATCTAGCCCAGTTGACCATGTTTCGGCAGGAGGCCTAGGAGAAGCTGGTGGCAGTAGAGGATGACCTTGTCAAGCGCGCGGAGGCAATCGCCGAGTACACCGACACCAGCGTCTTCTTCCCGGAGCGGGCCGAGTACGGCGCCGAGGCGCCACCAGAATGGTTCGGGCTGAACCCGGAGGACGGCGAGGACTCGGCCGAGGTGATCGACTCTAGCGGCGAGGAAAAAGACGAGGAGGAGGAAGGCGAAGAGGAGGCGCCAGAGGTCGGAGCGGACGGCCAACCTCAGCTCAACCGCGCCTCCAGCAATGAGCCACGCCCGGGCGAGCCGGCTGCCACTGGAGGCGACCAAGCGGGGACTGACCAGCCTGCCGCTCGACCAACCGGCGCCACCGACTCCTCCGATCCACCGAACCCGTCTGCTGCTCCCTAAGCCGCCAGTTTATCTTTTGCTTTCCCTGCTTATCAGTCTCGACGAACTTGTTAACTTTGCACAATTCCACCCGCGGGGTGTATTTCAGACTTCTGTTGAATGTTGGCCAAGGGCCTTTGATATGTAAATATTTTCTGAGTTCTATCCTTCCTTCCTTTCCGCTCTCTGACTTTTTTCCTTTGCAGCCTTCCCTTGGTTGCCGTCTTGCCAGCCGAACAGCCGCTCTGCGGACTGTGGCTGGGTCAAGTACTTAGCCACTTTCGGGAAGGCAAGTACTTAGCCGGCTAGAGTTTTCTGGCAAGTTAAGTAGAAACCAGCCGGCCGGCTGCTCGGCAGCCGATCGGTGAGGCGAGAAGCCGGCTTGGACTATGTGTATGCTTTAGGTCCTGAGCCATTTTTCATGCAGACACCCTTTTCGCCTTAGCTCCTGCCAGCCGAACAGTCGCTCTGCGAGCTGCGGCCTCTGGCAGGAGAAAGCTAAGGTGCCAACGCATTACTTGTCCGGCTGCAGGAAGCATGTCATAGTACAATGCGGCAAGTCCTCGGGTCGACTGGTCGAACCCGGTGCCGGACGGATAAATGAAATAACATAAATGACAGGTGTAATACTCATCACATAGATAAAAGGGGCAAGTCCCCGAGATCTTCTCGGGGGACCCAGGGTCTTCGTACTTAATACAAAGTTGGCGTGGTACATACTGCATCAACTGTAAAACCTTCGAAGGAGGTTTGCGTTCCATGGTCGCTCTGTCTCCTTGCCGGAGTCATCTCTTTTGCGCGCTCGAGGCTTCTGAGCGTCGATGAGGTAGTAGGAGTCGTTGCCCAACACCTTGTTGATGATGAAGGGCCTTCCCAAGGTGCCGAGAGCTTGTGCTGGCCGGCTGTTCGCTGGATCAGCCGGAGCACAAGGTCTCCTTCTTGGAAGGATCTTGGCTTGACCTTTCGGTTGTAGTATCGACACAGACTCTGCTGGTAGATGGTGGACCGGCTGAGTGCCAATAGCCGGCCCTCTTCCAGCAGATCGATGCTATCTTGTCGTGCTTTTTCTGCCTCCTCTTCGGTGTACATGGTGACTCGAGGGGAGTCGAATTCCATGTCCGTTGGGATGACGGCTTCGGCACCGTAGACGAGGAAGAAAGGAGTGAAGCCGGTTGACTTGTTCGGAGTTGTGCGCAGGCTCCAGAGGATGGCCGGCAGCTCATCGAGCCAACAGCCGGCCGAACGCTCCAGAGGTTCGACCAGTCGGGGCTTGATGCCGGACAAAATGAGGCCGTTTGCTCGCTCCACTTGGCCGTTTGACTGTGGATGGGCAACGGACGCTAAGTCCAGTCGGATGCCCTGCATCGCGCAGAAACGGGCCAAGGCACCTTTGGCAAAGTTTGTGCCGTTGTCAGTGATGATGCTGTGTGGTATGCCGTACCGGATGGTGATGTCGGAGATGAAAGTCGCAATAGTCGGACCATTCAATTTCTTAATTGGCTTTGCTTCTATCCACTTGGTGAACTTGTCCACCGCGACAAGCAGGTGAGTCATGCCACCTCGTGCTGTTTTGAATGGTCCCACCATGTCCAGGCCCATACAGCAAAGGGCCAGGCAATGGGGATAGTCTTGAGTGCAGAAGCCGGCTGATGAGGCTTCGAGCGGAACTTCTGGCACCCTTTGCATTTCTGGACCAGATCTTCGGCGTCTTCTAGAGCAGTCAGCCAGAAGAACCCGTGGCAGAAAGCTTTGGCCATGAGTGCTCTTGAAGCCACGTGGTGACCACACTCGCCTTGATGGATATCTTTGAGGATTGCTTGGCCTTGCTCCGGCTCCACGCAGCGCTGGTAAACACCAGTGACACTGCGCCTCACAAGCTCTCTGTTGACTATGGTGTATGCTGCTGCCTGGCGTTGCACTTGCCGGGCTGAGATCTCATCAGTCGACATCTCTTTGTTCACCAGGAAGTTGAGGATGGGCTGGGCCCATGAAGGCGCTGCAATTTCTTCGATTTCTAGGACTGCTACTTGCACGAGGGCGGTTGGGCCGGGAGGCGGCGGGTTGGAGTCAGTTGCCGCTTGCTGAGTCGATGAAGTCACCGGGCCGACTGCTGCAGTCCCCGAGCCGGGCTCTGAAGTCCCCGGGCCGGGTGCGGCCGCTGCAGTCCCCGGGTCGCCTGCCGAATTCCTCGTGCCGACTGCTAGGGTCCTCAAGTCGGATCCGACTGCTTCAGGAGGAGACGGCACAAAGATGGAATCCGACTCTGGCGATGGCTTGACAGACGGCTTGAGGAGGCGTTGTAGGGCGACGCCGGTTGGTATTGCTTGCCGGGTGGAGCCGATCCGTGCTAAGGCATCTGCTTGCTCATTATCATTCCTTGGCACATGGAGAAACTCGCACCCTTCAAAGTATCCGCTGAGTTGCTGTACGAGGAAGCGGTAGCTCGCCATGTTTGCATCCTTCGCGTCCCAGTCGCCTGACGACTGCTGGACCACCAAGTCGGAGTCACCATAGCACAGGATCCGGCGAATGCCGAGTTCCTTGGCAAGCCGGAGCCCGTGAATGAGTGCCTCGTATTCAGCGACGTTGTTGGAGGCGGCAAAATGGATTTGCAGCACATATCTGAGCTTGTCGCCTTTGGGAGAGGTAAGGACGATGCCGGCTCCCAAACCGGTGCGCATCTTGGAACCATCAAAATGCATTCGCCAATGGGTGGAGTCTGGCGCTGGCGGTAGGTACTAGGTCTTGGCCCAATCGACGAGGAAGTTGGCCAGTGCTTGTGACTTGATGGCGGTGCGAGGTTGGTAGTAGATGGTGTAGGGGGCCAAATCTATGGCCCACTCAGCCCGAAGCATCTCGGCTTCCAATGATTTCGGCAAGCGGAGCTGTGGAGACCACAGTCATTGGGTGCTCTTGGAAGTATGGCTTCAGTTTCTTGGCAGCAAAATGTACGCCGTAGCACATCTTCTGGTAGTGGGGGTAATTTTGCTTGGAGGTGGACAACACTTCGCTTAGGTAATACACCGGTCTCTGGACTGGTAGTGCTTTTCCTTCCTCCTTGCGTTCCACCACTATGACTGTGCTGACCACCCGACTGGTAGCGGCAATGTAGAGGAGCATGGGCTCCTTAGGAGTCGGAGCCGCTAGGACTGGCGGAGTGGTCAACATCTTCTTGAGCTGGAGAAAAGCTTCATCCGCCTTGTCATTCCACTCGAAAAAAGTGGTCTTCTTCATGAGCTGGTACAGGGGAAGAGCCTTCTCGCCCAGCCGACTGATGAAACGGCTGATGGATGCCAAGCAGCCGGTGAATTTTTGCACGTCCAGCAGTCGGGTGGGCACTTCCATCCCCTCAATGGCCTTGATCTTCACAGGGTTGCACTCTATGTCGCGCTCTGAGACCAGAAAGCCAAGAAGCTGGTCAGCCGGTACTCCAAAGACGCATTTCTCTGGGTTGAGCTTGATCTGAAATCAGCGCAAGTTTTCAAAGGTCTCCTTGAGAAATTCAAGTAGCGTCCCACGCTTCTCCGTCTTCACCACCACATCGTCCACATAGACATGGGCGTTTCTGCCGAGTTGCTTGAGGAGACACTTCTGCATGCAACGCTGGAACATGGCGCCGGCATTCCTCAAGCCGAACGTCATGGTCAGGTAGCAGAAGGCTCCGAATGGCGTGATGAAGGCGGTCTTCAGCCTGTCGGCCGGGTTTAGCTTGATTTGATGATACCCTGAGTATGCATCCAAAAAGCTCAACAGCTCGCATCCGGCTGTGGAGTCAATCACTTGGTCAATTCTTGGCAAAGCGAACGGGTCCTTTGGGCATGCTTTGTTGAGGCTGGTATAGTCAATACACATGCGCCACTGTTTGTTCTTCTTCAGCACCAGGACCGGGTTGGCTAGCCATTCTGGAAAGAACACTTCCACGATGAAGCCGACTGCCAGAAGCCGGGCTATCTCTTCTCCAACAACTCTTCCCTTCTCTTCTGACAGGCGGCGCAAGGGCTGCCTGAATGGTTTGGCGTCTGACCGGACATGTAGCTTGTGCTCAGCGAATTCCGTCGGAACACCCGGCATGTCCTTGGGTGACCATGCAAAGATTTCCCGATTCTCACGGAGGAAATCGACGAGCTCGCCTTCCTATTTGCTGTCAAGGTTCTCACCTATGATAGCGTTGTTGGGGAACATAGTAATTTCAAAAAATTTCCTACGCACACGCAAGATCATGGTGATGCATAGCAACGAGAGGGGAGAGTGTTGTCCACGTACCCTCATAGACCGAAAGCGGAAGCGTTAGCACAACGCGGTTGATGTAGTCGTACGTCTTCACAATCCGACCGATCAAGTACCGAACACACGACACCTCCGAGTTCAGCACACGTTCAGCCCGATGACGTCCCTCGAACTCCGATCCAGCCAAGTGTTGAGGGAGAGTTTCGTCAGCACGATGGCATGGTGACGATGATGATGTTCTACCAACGCAGGGCTTCGCCTAAGCACCGCTACAGTATTATCGAGGTGGACTATGGTGGAGGGGGGCACCGCACACGGCTAAAAGATCAAACGATCAATTGTTGTGTCTCCAAGGGGTGCCCCCCTCCCCGTATATAAAGGAGTGGAGGAGGGGGAGGGCCGACCCTCTCTATGGCGCGCCCTAGGAGGAGTCCTACTCCCACCGGGAGTAGGATTCCCCCCTTCCAAGTAGTAGGAGTAGGAGTCAAGGAAAGGGGAGAGAGAAGAGAAGGAAGGAGGGGGCGCGCTCCTCCCCCTAGTCCAATTCGGTCTAAGCATTGGGGGGGCGCGCAGCCTCCCCTCTCTCTTTCCCCTAAAGCCCAATAAGGCCCATATACTCCCCGGTGAATTCCCGTAACTCTCCGGTACTCCGAAAAATACCCGAATCACTCGGAACCTTTCTGATGTCCGAATATAGTCGTCCAATATATCGATCTTTACATCTCGACCATTTCGACACTCCTCCTCATGTCCCCGATCTCATCCGGGACTCCGAACTACCTTCGGTACATCAAAACACATAAACTCATAATATAACCGTCATCAAACTTTAAGCGTGCGGACCCTACGGGTTCGAGAACAATGTAGACATGACCGAGACACGTCTCCGGTCAATAACCAATAGCGGAACCTGGATGCTCATATTGGCTCCCACATATTCTACGAAGATCTTTATCGGTCAAACCGCATAACAACATACGTTGTTCCCTTTGTCATCGGTATGTTACTTGCCCGAGATTCGATCGTCGGTATCTCAATACCTAGTTCAATCTCGTTACCGGCAAGTCTCTTTACTCATTCCGTAATACGTCATCCCGCAACTAACTCATTAGTTACCATGCTTGCAAGGCTTATAGTGATGTGCATTACCGAGTGGGCCCAGAGATACCTCTCCGACAATCGGAGTGACAAATCCTAATGTCGAAATACGCCAACCCAACAAGTACCTTCGGAGACACCTGTAGAGCACCTTTATAATCACACATTTACGTTGTGACGTTTGGTAGCACACAAAGTGTTCCTCCGGTAAACGGGAGTTGCATAATCTCATAGTCATAGGAACATGTATAAGTCATGAAGAAAGCAATAGCAACATACTAAACGATCGAGTGCTAAGCTAACGGAATGGGTCAAGTCAATCACATCATTCTTCTAATGATGTGATCCCGTTAATCAAATGACAACTCTTTGTCCATGGCTAGGAAACATAACCATCTTTGATCAACGAGCTAGTCAAGTAGAGGCATTCTAGTGACACTCTATTTGTCTATGTATTCACACATGTCTTGCCTTCGGATCTTTGATAGAAGGTGTACTCAACATCAATGAATATCTTGCCTTCGGATCTTTGATAGAAGGTGTACTCAACATTTTCTTTTGGGTATCCTATGAAGACGCACTTCTTCGATTTTGGGTTTGTGCTTATCAGGTTGAAACTTTTTCACATAAGCATTGCAACCTCAAACTTTAAGAAACGATAGCTTAGGGTTTTTGCCAAACCATAGTTCATACGGTGTCGTCTCAACGGATTTAGATGGTGCCCTATTTAACGTGAATGTAGCTGTCTCTAATGCATAACCCCAAAACGATAGTGGTAAATCGGTAAGAGACATCATAGATTGCACCATATCTAATAAAGTACGGTTACGATGTTCGGACACACCATTATGCTGTGGTGTTCCAGGTGGCGTGAGTTGCGAAACTAGTCTGCATTGTTTCAAATGAAGACCAAACTCGTAACTCAAATATTCTCCTCCACGATCAGATCATAGAAACTTTATTTTCTTGTTACGATGATTTTCCACTTCACTCTGAAATTATTTGAACTTTTCAAATGTTTCAGACTTATGTTTCATCACGTAGATATACCCATATCTGCTCAAATCATCTGTGAAGGTCAGAAAATAACGATACCCGCATCAAGCCTCAACGCTTATCTGGTCGCATACATCAGTATGTATTATTTCCAATAAGTCAGTTGCTTGCTCCATTGTTCCGGAGAACGGAGTCTTAGTCATCTTGCCCATGAGGCATGGTTCGCAAGCATCAAGTGATTCAAAAAGTCCATCAGCATGGAGTTTCTTCATTCGCTTTACACCAATATGACCTAAATGGCAGTGCCACAAATAAGTTGCACTATCATTATTAACTTTGCATCTTTTGGCTTCAGTATTATGAATATGTGTATCACTACGATCGAGATCCGACGAACCATTTTCATTGGGTGTATAACCATAGAAGGTTTTATTCATGTAAACAGAACAACAATTATTCTCTAATTTAAATGAATAACCGTATTGCAATAAACATGATCAAATCATATTCATGCTCAACGCAAACACCAAATAACATTTATTTAGGTTCAACACTAATCCCGAAAGTATAGGGAGTGTGCGATGATGATCATATCAATCTTGGAACCACTTGCAACACACATCGTCACTTCATCCTTAAAGTCTCTGTTCATTCTGCAACTCCCGTTTCGAGTTACTACTCTTAGTAACTGAACTAGTATCAATTACTGAGGGGTTGCTATAAACACTAGTAAGGTACACATCAATAACATGTATATCAAAATATACCTTTGTTCACTTTGCCATCCTTCTTATCCGCCAAATACTTGGGGCAGTTCCGCTTCCAGTGAGCAGTCCTTTTGCAATAGAAGCACTCAGTCTCAGGCTTAGGTCCAGACTTGGGCTTCTTCACTTGAGCAGCAACTTGCTTGCCGTTCTTCTTGAAGTTCCCCTTCTTCCCTTTGCCCTTTTCTTGAAACTAGTGGTCTTGTCAACCATCAACACTTGCTGCTTTTCTTGATTTCTACCTTCGTCGATTTCAGCATTGCGAATAGCTTGGGAATTGTTTTCATCATCCCTTGCATATTATAGTTCATCACGAAGTTCTAGTAACTTGGTGATAGTGACTAGAGAACTTTGTCAATTACTATCTTATCTGGAAGATTAACTTCCACTTGATTCAAGCAATTGTAGTACTCAGACAATCTGAGCACATGCTCACTGGTTGAGCTATTCTCCTCCATCTTGTGGGCAAAGTACTGTCAGAGGTCTCATACGTCTCAACACGGGCATGAGTATGAAATACCAATTTCAACTCTTGGAACATCTTATATGCTCCGTGGCGTTCAAAACATTTTTGAAGTCCCAGTTCTAAGCCATAAAGCATGGTGCACTAAACTATCAAGTAGTCATCATACCGAGCTTTGTCAAACGTTCATAACGTTTACATCTGCTCCTGCAATAGGTTTGTCACCTAGCGGTGCATCAAGGACATAATTCTTCTGTGCAGCAATGAGGATAAACCTCAGATCACGAATCCAATCCGCATCATTGCTACTAATATCTTTCAACATAGTTTTCTCTAGGAACATATCAAAATATAAACAGGGAGATACATCGTGAGCTATTGTTCTACCACATAGATATGCCAATACTACCGGGACTAAGTTCATGATAAATTAAAGTTCAATTAATCATATTACTTAAGAACTCCCACTTAGATAGACATCCCTCTAATCATCTAAGTGATCACGTGATCCAAATCAACTAAATCATGTCCGATCATCACGTGAGATGGAGTAGTTTCAATGGTGAACATCACTATGTTGATCATATCTACTATATGATTCATGCTCGACCTTTCGGTCTCAGTGTTCCGAGGCCATATCTGTTATATGCTAGGCTCGTCAAGTTTAACCTGAGTATTCCGCGTGTGCAACTGTTTTGCAGCCGTTGTATTTGAACGTAGAGCCTATCACACCCGATCATCACGTGGTGTCTCAGCACGAAGAACTTTCGAACGGTGCATACTCAGGGAGAACACTTATACCTTGATAATTTAGTGAGAGATCATCTTATAATGCTACCGTCAATCAAAGCAAGATAAGATGTATAAAAGATAAACATCACATGCAATCATAATATGTGACATGATATGGCCATCATCATCTTGTGCCTTTGATCTCCATCTCCAAAGCATCGTCATGATCTCCATCGTCACCGGCATGACACCATGATCTCCATCATCTTGATCTATATCAATGTGTCGTCACATGGTCATCTCGCCAACTATTGCTCTTGCAACTATTGCTATCACATGGCGATAAAGTAAAGCAATTATTTGGCGCTTGCATCTTATGCAATAAAGAGACAGCCATAAAACTTTTGCCAGTTGCCGATAACTTCAACAAAACATTATCATCTCATACAACAACTTATATCTCATCACGTCTTAACCATATCACATCACAACATGCCCTGCAAAAACAAGTTCGTCCTCTACTTTGTTGTTGCAAGTTTTACGTGGCAGCTACGGGCTTAGCAAGAACCGTTCTTACCTACGCATCAAAACCACAACGATAGTTTGTCAAGTTGGTGCTATTTTAACCTTCGCAAGGACCGGGCGTAGCCACACTCGGTTCAACTAAAGTTGGAGAAACTGACACCCGCCAACCACCTGTGTGCAAAGCACGTCGGTAGAACCAGTCTCGCGTAAGCGTACGCGTAATGTCGGTCCAGGCCGCTTCATCCAACAATACCGCCGAACCAAAGTGTGACATGCTGGTAAGCAGTATGACTTGTATCGCCCACAACTCACTTTTGTTCTACTCGTGCATATAACATCTACGCATAAAACCAGGCTTGGATGCCACTGTTGGGGAACGTAGTAATTTCAAAAAAATTCCTACGCACACGCAAGATCATGGTGATGCATAGCAACGAGAGGGGAGAGTGTTGTCCACGTACCCTCGTAGACCGAAAGTGGAAGCGTTAGCACAACGCGGTTGATGTAGTCGTACGTCTTCGCGATCCGACCGATCAAGTATCGAACGCATGGCACCTCCGAGTTCAGCACACGTTCAGCCCGATGACGTCCCTCAAACGCCGATCCAGCCGAGTGTTGAGGGAGAGTTTCGTCAGCACGACGGCGTGGTGACGATGACGATGTTCTACCGATGCAGGGCTTCGCCTAAGCACCGCTACTGTATTATCGAGGTGGACTATGGTGGAGGGAGGCACCGCACACTGCTATAAAGGAGTGGAGGAGGGGGAGGGCCGGCCCTCTCTATGGCGCGCCCTAGGAGGAGTCCTACTCCCACCGGGAGTAGGATTCCCCCCTTCCAAGTAGTAGGAGTAGGAGTCAAGGAAAGGGGAGAGAGAAGAGAAGGAAGGAGGGGGCGCCACCCCTCCCCCTAATCCAATTCGGACTAAGCATTGGGGGTGCGCAGCCTCCCCTCTCTCTTTCCCCTAAAGCCCAATAAGGCCCATATACTCCCCGGCGAATTCCCATAACTCTCCGGTGCTCCGAAAAATACCCGAGTCACTCGAAACCTTTCCGATGTTCGAATATAGTCGTCCAATATATCGATCTTTACGTCTCGACCATTTCGAGACTCCTTGTCATGTCCCCGATCTCATATGGGACTCCGAACTACCTTTGGTACATCAAAACACATAAACTCATAATATAACCGTCATCGAACTTTAAGCGTGCGGACCCTACGGGTTCGAGAACAATGTAGACATGACCAAGACACGTCTCCGGTCAATAACCAATAGCGGAACCTGGATGCTCATATTGGCTCCCACATATTCTACGAAGATCTTTATCGGTCAAAACGCATAACAACATACGTTGTTCCCTTTGTCATCGGTATGTTGCTTGCCCGAGATTCGATCGTCGGTATCTCAATACCTAGTTCAATCTCGTTACCGGCAAGTCTCTTTACTCGTTCCGTAATACATCATCCCGCAACTAACTCATTAGTTACAATGCTTGCAAGGCTTATAGTGATGTGCATTACCGAGTGGGCCCAGAGATACTTCTCCGACAATCGGAGTGACAAATCCTAATCTCGAAATACGCCAACCCAACAAGTACCTTCGGAGACACCTGTAGAGCACCTTTATAATCACCCATTTACGTTGTGACGTTTGGTAGCACACAAAGTGTTCCTCCGGTAAACGGGAGTTGCATAATCTCATAGTCATAGGAACATGTATAAGTCATGAAGAAAGCAATAGAAACATACTAAACGATCGAGTGCTAAGCTAACGGAATGGGTCAAGTCAATCACATCATTCTTCTAATGATGTGATCCCATTAATCAAATGACAACTCTTTGTCCATGGCTAGGAAACATAACCATCTTTGATCAACGAGCTAGTCAAGTAGAGGCATACTAGTGACACTCTGTTTGTCTATGTATTCACACATGTATTATGTTTCCGGTTAATACAATTCTAGCATGAATAATAAACATTTATCATGAAATAAGGAAATAAATAATAACTTTATTATTGCCTCTAGGGCATATTTCCTTCAAGCGTACCTCTCCGGGTGCTCCGGGTCCAAGGGTATCTTCTTTGTCTCTTTGGCCGGTTTGAACGAGCCCTCAGCTTCCGACTCCTTGGGGGCGGGTGACATTTCTGGCTACTTGCCTGCCATTGCCACAACCCGGTCAAGGAGCCGCTTTTCAGCCGCGATCACGAGGGACTCAGCTAACCGGCTGCTCTCTGCTGCGCAGGCGGACGACTTCTTGTAGTCTCCTGCTATGGTCAGGATTCCCTTGGAGCTTGGCATCTTCATCTTGAGGTAGGCATAGCGGGGGACCACCATGAACTTGGCCAGAGCAGGCCGGCCAAGCAGTGCATGATAGGGGCTCTCAAGGTCCACCACCTCAAACCAGACCGGCTCTCGGCGGAAATGATTTTTGTCCCCGAAGAGGACATCTATCTGAGTCTTGCCGATTGGTGAGCAGGAAAGGCCAGGAACTATGCCGTGAAAAACGGTCCGGCTGGGCTGAAGATGTCTCTGCTTGATTCCCAACTTCTCCATGGTATCTTTGTACAGAATGTTGATACTTCTGCCGCCATCTATCAAGTCTCGGGAGAAACGAGCAGCTCACCTCTCTGTGGCAAACGTGGCATCCAACACCAAGGCATAAGAGCCGGGATTTGTCATCACCTACGGGTGGTCGGCTCTGCTCCAGCTGATGGGCTTCTCAGACTAGTGCATGAACTCGGGGGTCTCTGATGCTACTGCATTCACTTCCAGCTGCTGCTGCTGTCTATTGCGCCTGTCGTTTGCCATGCTGGTGAACACGATGTAGGACCCATGCTCCTCAGGATAATCATCTTGTATGGCATCGACTGGCCGAACCGCCGGCTTTTGAGGGGGAGGAGGCGGCGGGCCGGCTGGCGGAGGAGGCTGGAGTCCGTCGCCCTTGGCGATCCTGGTGAGCCAGTGGCACTTCCGAGTAGTGTGATTGGATGGCTTCGCACCGCATGGAACTTGCAAGGCGCGTCGAGGGTCTGCTCATACGAGAAAGCGGGCAGCCAGTTGGGCTTGCCGCCCTTCTGGCGCTTGGGAGGAGGCGGCCCTTCTGGCTGTTGATCTTCGACTGTTGCCACCTGCCGGCTTGAGGAAGCCGGCTGCATGGTCTTGCGCTTGTTGTCGTTTGGTTGCTGCCTCCGACTGGTGTCACCAGCCGGGGTCCGAGGAGGTTGAGGGGCCACCTTGCCCGACACGTTGACTTGAATCTCCGCCTTCATGGAGGAGTTGGCCGTGGCATACTTGTCTGCTATGATTAGCAGTTCGTCGAGGGTCGCCGGCTTGTCGCAGAGAAGCTTGTGCTTGAGGAGGGTGCCCTCTCGGCACCCGGCAGTGAAGTACTCGATGGCCTGCACCTCGTGCATGCCCTCGCAGGAGTTGCGCGGCTCGGCCCAGCGCGTGAGGTAGTCGCGAGTCGACTCGTTGGGGCCTTGAACGCATAAGGAGAGTTGGCGGGGCTTTGGCGGCCGCTTGTACATGCTGGTGAAGTTGCGGACGAACGCTTCGGTGAAATCAACCCAGCTGTTGATGCTGCGGGGCTTCAGGCTGTTCAGCCATGTCCGGGCCGTGCCCTGGAGCATGAGCGGAACATACTTCACGGCAACGCGCTTGTTGCCGTTCGCGATGCTGAAGGCTGTGGAGTAGTCGACCAGCCAGTCCTCCGGCTTCATGGAGCCGGTGTACTTGGGTGTATCTCTCGGGAGCGTGAACCCTTTAGGGAAAGGTTCGTCCCGGATGCGGGGGCCGAAGCAAGGCGGACCCGGCTCATCTTCTTCTTCTAGCGACAGGGATCGGTTGAGGCGGTCAATCCGGTGGCGGGCGTCGATTTCTCCGATTCCTTCTCGGCGGCCAAGGCGGTCACCGAGTGACGGGTGATCAAAAGGCGGCGGGGAAATGCGGCTCTCCCTGTGGGGAGGAGGAGGCGGACAGTCGTCTTGTCGCTGCACTGCTCTTGGGCGGCCGTCTTGGTCGCGCTCGATGGTGATGCGAGTCTGGCTGCGGCTGGCAACCGGCTCCTTGTCTCTTCTGTCGCGGACGCTACCAGTCGGTGTCCGGGATGTCGTGCCTTGGTCTCGTCGAGGAGGTGGATCGTCGTTTTGCCGGTTGGGCGCTTCGGTCCGGCACCCGGCATCTTGCTGCTCATCAGCCGCGTCGAGGAGCTGTTGAACTCGCTCCATCATGTGGCGACGCTTGTCGCCCTCGAGCTTGTCTAACTCGTCCGCTGCCGCTTGGGCAGCTCGTATGTTCTCCGCGGGCGTGGCATAGACGGGAAGATCTGTCCCGAACAAGTTGGCGATGGTCGCGCCACGCTGCCGGACCTGGCCAATACGGCTAGGCCCACCAGGAGCCGGCAGGCCGCCGACGGCACGGTCCATCTCACGCTGGTAGGCCTCCGAAAGGCGTCTCATGACGGCCAGCCGGTTGGCGCTCTCGACGAGCTGGATGCGGCGTGCCTCCAGCGTCTCAGCGTCAGCGTCCTCCGGGATGGGCGCAGTTAGGTCTTGTATCGCTGCCTGCAACGGATCTTGGCCACCCCCGCCAGAGTGCTCGCCGTGGCCGATGACAAGCACTTCAGTGACGGTGCTGCCGCCGCTGTCCGCGCGAGGAAACGACTCATCGTAGACCACCATGTTGGAGGGGAACGCGTCGAGCGACGCCGTGTCGGAGTCGACCAACATCGGGTCGGTGGAGCCAACCGACTCCAAGTCAGCAGCAGACTCGCTGGCGACATGGTGCTGATCGAGGAGGCTCACAAGGCGGCTCTCAGGGCCATCATTGCCCGCATCAGACGCGGGCTCATCGGAGAGGCGAATCTCGCCAACAAGATCAGCGAGGCAGCTCGCTGCGCAGGCTGCCTCCGCGCCATGCAGCGCGTCGGCGCAAACGCCGTCTGGCGTGCCGGGCTGGCTGCGCTCGCCAGGAAGGAACAAGGTTCCCGTCTAGAGCAGGTCTCCGGGAGACGGTGCACCTCGCCCCACGGTGGGCGCCAAATGTCGGGGGTTGGGTGCGACATATGCCAAAGGATGGCTTATCATGGTGGGAGCGAGTAGAACGTCGCCGGTGCCTGGAAGCGGGATGAGGCGTAGACACGTACGCCGGCGAACTTTACCTAGGTTCAGGGCTCTCCATGGAGATAACACCCCTAGTCCTACTCTGCGGGGTCTCCGCATGATCACTAAGGCACTAGTGGTATAATGGTGCTCCTTGAGTTGTCTGCTAGAGGTGGAAGAAGGCAGGCACGCACTCTCCTCCTCTAGGTGTGAGTCTAGTCCTAACAGGTCCGAACCCTTTGCATGGGTGCCCTGGGGGGTTTATATAGGCTTACCCCCAAGGGGTACAATGGTAATCTGGCCGGGTGTAGGACCCGGCTGTCAGTCTCTCTGGTCGCCGGCTTCTCCGCCGGCTGCTGGGGCCCGCCGCCTGGTGGGCCCCGCCGACTAGTCTGGTATGGAGCCGACAGGCCGCCTCCGCCGCTCGCGGGTCTTGTCGGCTGCTGATTACTGTAGCCGTGATGCTAATGACACAGGCTTGGTCAGGGGGGCGTGGCTACAGTCCCGCCGCCGGGTGGGACATCAATGTAGCCACACCGCGTCTTATCTGGTTGATGGCGCGGGCCCCGAGGAAGGAACGGGCCGCCTGCTGGAGGCCGGCCTCCCTCGGGTCCGGCTGGCCAGGCTTCCGCCGTCTTCCGGGCTCTCGCTGCCTGGTAGGGCCCGCCGTCTTCAGGCCGTACTGACAGACGGTCGTGGGAGCAGGGCTCCGCCTGACAGGGATGACGTCAGGGGCAGAGTGGCAACAGTGCCGCGCCGGGCGGAGATCTCCGCCTGTACGGAGCACTGTGGCCACGCCCGACCCTGGATATGGGGGTGATGGGCTACACTGTAGCCTCACCCTGTCTAGTCTTCTTAATGAGGGTGCAGACTTTGTGGGCGCCACGGGCCATCTGCTAGGGGCCGGCTTCTCTGGAAGCCGCCCACTAGGAGTCGGCTTGTCTTGATGCCGGCTTCTGGAACTCGGCCGTCTACGGGAAGCCGGCTATTCCTCCAGCCGGCCACCAGAAGGCGGCACTTCATCTTGATGCCTTGAGGGGCGTAGCCAGCCCCGATGTCTTGGAAGGTTCAGGGACTCGGATTAGCCTACCCGTGGCCCATTACTCCGACACTCTTTGGCAGAAGGCTCGTGCAAGGGCCGTGAGGGTGGCGGAGGATGCCCGTGCCAAAGCCTTGAGTGCAGTCAGGCCCAAGCGCCTCATCTACGCTTGGCGGTACGTGGACCGGGTGCACGCTTCCAGCAAGGAGGAGTACCTGTTGGCGCTGGATCACCACACCGGTGAGATCGCGGTCGCCCGCCGGCAAGCCGCCAATCAGCACCTCGCGAGTTGCGAGGCTGAGGAAGAGGCGTTGTGTCGGTGCGCTGGGAAACGGCCGTGCACCAGGGCACTCGTGGGGCGCCGCAAGCGCTCCTGCAAGCGCAGTGGCTTTTAGTAGGAGTATAATTTAGTTTCGTAAGGTGAATTAGTTTTGGGACGCAAATGATAAATCCCGAACATTCGGGAATTATTAGCGTCCTTAATTTTGGAAACCTTGTGTATCCGTACGCATTTTGTAAGTAGGTGCATATAGCACAAACTTTACTATATACTATCGCACTGCACATCTCTCTCTATATATGCCTGCAGAGTGGGCTACTCCCTCCGTCCAGGTGAATAAGTCATCTTTGGTTGTGCACCGTGACCAAGAAGGAAGGAAGACTTTATACACCTAGACGGAGGGAGTACTACTATTACTTATGTAAGTGCAAATGCACGTTTTAACATTACGATGCGGTTTTTGTAAAAGTAGAAAACAACACTAGTCAAGCTTGTGAAATGATTCAATGCAAAAATGCTCGTTTGATTGTTTACTTTTAGCTTCCTTCTCTGTGGTTATTTCTCTATCGTACTTTGTACGGAGTATCTCACTGGTCGGAAAGGCATGCAAATTCCCAAACCGCTTCCTACACCCCGTATCGATTTTTTTTGCCTAACAAGTTGTGCCGTGCAATTGGAATTCCAACTTGAGTACTAGTACTACTAGTAGGAGTACCAGGGGTCAGTTTGTTTAGGCTTCTAGATTAGTTGTAATCCCATTACTACTAGCTCCATCCTGGTTTATTGGTCCCCATTGTAATCTGTGTCAAATTTTGATCATAAATTTAACTAATGAAATGTTTGTGCATGTCACATGCATAACATTTTATCAGTTAAATCTTTGGTCACAATTTACCAAAAATTACAATGGTGACGAAAGTAGTAGTTTAGAAGCCGAAATAAATGAGTGAGGCGCCTTAATGCTACTCTCCATTGTGACTAGTCTTAAGGGAAAAGCTGGGGAAGAGACGGCTTATTTTTTAAGCCGCCAAAAGAACTGGCCCTAGGAGTAGTAGGTAGGGATACTAGGAGTAGTAGCTAGGGATCGAGTGTGCGAGATGAACCGGAGAAAGTAAATGCAGAGAGATGAAATGCAAAAAAGACGGAGGGATGTGATGGTTGCTTGTCCGTTTATTTTACCCAGGCCACTTACTACTGGCAGTGGTTGGGTTTTGTGATATGACGGCTTTACTACCGCGCCACGAGCGGGGTGAGAGTGAGACTCCCATGCAGCGCCGCCCACTACACTTGTACTACATCGGTCGTGGTTTATTAGTCCCCCATTGAATTTGACTGAAGATTTAACTGACAAAATGTTAGTGCATGTCAACAAAAACTATGTCGTTGGATTCGTATTTGAACATAGTTTTCAATGATATAATTTTAGGTGACATGCATCGGCATTTATCGTACTATATATAATTTTAGTTCAATTTTTGGTCGTACTAATCTATAGTAGTAAGGTGCCCATGCGTTGCACGGAAGAGTGAAATGCATTGATCGGGGAGTTGTTTATTTTGACAAAGGATGTGGGGGTCATCTCTAGAGCTCACAAACATCCGGGTGAAATAGATAAAAAGGTATCTTTTGCAAACAGAAGCGTTCAACTTTTCAACCTGCATCCAAAACTTGTGAAGAAATAACACTTATTGTGCTTTGCAAGAAATGATCTTTAAGAATTAGTTTTTGAGTATCAATTGTTATACATGTTGGCTACAGATGACATGGCACTTTCTTATAGTCAACAATTGGCTATACTATTAAGTATTAACCATGCCCTTATACACCTAGACGGAGGATTAAATCAGGATGACTTGGAAGGGGCAGAGGAGATGTAAGAAATGGTTCATAGTAAGTCTTTCACCAGTACTGTAGTAAAAATTCATACAAGGAAGATTCTAGACTAAACTATAAATGGATACACTTTTATTCATGCGCGATACTCCAATAGAGCAAGATCATGCATGGAAGTCTCCACATGCTTAGACAGCGGATTACACTGAGCGAAGACTAGTGATCAACATTTAACTTGATAATGTGTATGTCCAGGTGAACCTCCTTGGAGTCCCCGTGCACCGCGTTGGGGGTAAATCATACCATGCGTCTTCCATGTCCACATCGGCGGGAAGGTCCCAGCTCTGCATAGTCCTAGTCAGCATGATGGAGCCGGTGTCGCTGCCCACGTACCTCGGAGGAGTAGTAACAGTGAGCACGCAATCGTACATCGGCCTCGTGTCAGTGTCAGCGTCAGCGTCAGCGGCGTTGCCCCTGACGCACACTACAGAGACGGGGCAGCGGCCTGCGCGAGCCTCGCCGGTGCCCACGATCAAGAGAGGAAGACGCTGCCGTCATCCTCCGAGACTAGCAGGCGGCGGTGATCCTCCAGCGACTCCGGCATGGTGAACGGGTAGCACGTCTCGTACTTGATGTTCTCCGCCAAGGGCCAGTAGTGACCGCTGCACGCATCCATGAGGTGATGCACGTTGTCCGCCGGCGAGCCCCAAAACGGCATGGGGCACTCATAGCAGTAGACGAAGGGCTCCTTGGAGGCATCGACCAGGCCGTCCATGAAACGGGAGTTGTTGTAGGGGACGTTGCGCCAGTTGAATATATTCGTAAGTTACTACGAGATTTAATCCGAATAAGCACAAAATAAATCATGACGGCTATAACAGAGATTAAACTAATCATGTGGGCTAGCATAGTAGATGAACAGATAGAATCTAGTAGGATACAGAGTAGAAACATGAATTCTACCACGATTTTGAACAGGCAGGACAGAAACACATACGGTGCAACGGGAGCAGCACCGTTGGCGCTAAGGTTGTCGCCCATGTTGTTGAGGAAGAGGTTGCCGAGGTCGGGGAAGAAGTCATCGTCGGTGAAGTCGTGGCTGCTAGTAGTCGCGAGAGTGCGCGCCCCAAATTTCAACAGCACCCGCCGAATGGAGCGCAGGAGGGAGTGGCTGTAGGGGATGTTGCGGCCGCCGAATGGAGCGCAGGAGTAGCACACGAAGCAGTAGATGATGCTCCGGTGCCCAGAAATTTTTGTTTGGCATCGCTTGGGCAATGTAGGGCATCGGTGCGAAATACCCAAAAAGAAAATTTAGCACCGCTTTTGGCCTACATAGTGGAAGGCCTAAGTCTCTATCTCTACTCTTATCTCTATCTCTACTACTCTTCTTTGTTTTTTTATAACAAATCGAATAGTATTGCGCCGTCCGCTGCACGCCCGGCTGAACACGCCTCCTCGCCTCCATCATCACCAACTGAGTCTTTTATAGGAGTAGGAGTAGAGAAAAAACCGAGTTGGTGATGATGGTGTGCCGTGCAATGCACAGGCATCTTGCTATTTTTTTTGCATATAATTCCAAACACCACGTAGACACGGTCTTTGACCATTTTACAACTATGTTAGTATCATTGTTAGTGGTCAGCCGGTGCAAGTTATAGCCCCGGGTGTTTTAACCTTTTTTTAGTAATAATATCTGGCGATTGTTCGACACGAGCTCAATCCTGGCGAATCCCACGTAACCGTCAGATTTCCATCTGACGGTGGCCTTTTTTAAGCCATAGTATTTGACAAAACCGCCACCCTTACACACGTACTGTAACTGCGTCGCGGGCGTTTGCAACTGCCATGTCTCACAGCGAACGTTTACTGGGGATTAGAGTTAGCACCGATGGTGGTTCGTAGTCGTTCCACGCTCGGGCATTGAAGTTTGTAACTATTTTAGATTAGAATATACTACTCCTCCGGTGCTAGTAGTAGAGCAGAGTCCTACTCCACTACTACTCTACTCAAGCAAGTTAGGGCATAGTAGTAGGTACTGTAGGGAGTACCAGTACTGTGATCACTCAAGCAAGTTGTCTGACTTCGATATAACCCTACGCTACTGGTATGTGTCTCGTAAGTCAAGCGACGTGTTGTACTCATCATCACCTGTCCACTTCCTGCAGCACATATTCGCTTCTCCATCTTTGTTCGCTCTTCCATTGTAACAGCCCCGAAATTGGGTTATCAATTTTTGTGCTGTTATTCTCTCCAAACACTCATTTTCAAAATTTTCTCCTGAGTTTGCTGGATGACTCTGAGAAATTTTGTCATTTCCAACCTTTCAAAACCTTGCTCATGTCTTTTTCAGTGGGCAAGACCTCATTTGCATCAGCTCAATTCCTCTCAAACCCTAAATTCCAAATTTTTGGAATTTGGATATGTCCTTTGTGCTTACAAAGGAGCCATCATTTTCTTTGATCTGTTGATCCTCTCAATTGATCCCAGAGACCATTCTACCTTTCTGAACCTTGGATATGCAAAAATATTGCTAAGTCCCATACAATATTTTTGAATTATGATTTATTCCTTTTCTTGCCTTTCCGAGGAATAAAATCCAAAGGCATATCTAGCCATCTCCTAAATTCATGAGAATTGGTGGAGTTGATGCTTATGCCTAATCCAAGCTCTGGCAAGTATATTGGCCATAATTAAATAAGGAAAATTGCCTTTTCCTATTTAATGCCAATATTGCATTTCTGCCAATTTCCAAAGAAACTACTATTTTTATAGCAGAGAAAATTCCCACATAAATTGTGGAGCTTTTCCTTGCTATATAATCACTATTTCCAACCTAATATCATGTTCCTCAGTTCAAAAATTTGGCACATGATCCAACGCAAGTTTCCGCCTTCTCTGAAATTTTGCAAAGGAAGTGCTTTATTCCTAAATCCAATTGAGCTGAAATTTGGCAGGGTATTTAACATTGATGAATAACCCATGTATGCCAAATATGAGCTCAATCCATTCATCCTAGCTCCCTGTGCAATTTTTCAAAGTTTCTGACTAGAATGCAACTTTGTGAAGGAAGTACCTTCATAGAGTTTCAAAATGGGATGAAACTTTGCCATCCTCTCCTATATCTCAAATCATCATGCTCCACCCAAATTCAGTTCATTTCATTGAACTATGTGAGCACAGGAGCAATTCTTGTTTTCTGTCCAAATTTTCAGTATGTGAAGCAAGTGTATTTTATCGTGCTCCATTATGGCTGATAATTTTGCCAGGCCTTCTCCTACTCATATAACCTATCTCCACAAGATTGTGGCTCATTTCACTTGACCAATTGCCCTGAGGATTTTTCTGAAGTTTTTGGACAGAAATGATAGATGTGAAGGAAGTACCATTTTGGTGAGCCCATTTGGTATGAACTTTTTACAGCATCATGGTATGTTCAAATCATCAGGCTTTGCCAAGTTATAGCCCAATCCATCACTCCTAGTGAGTGTTTCATCATGATTAAGTTTCTGGGTCAGTTTTGGTGGTTGTACAGCAACTATGGTAAATAGTTGTCCAAATTACCTCAAGACTCCCAGGACCGTAGTCCTTTCTACCCTAAGCCTCCCAGACAACCAGTTTACCATTTACCCTCTCTGGTTTAATCTCTAGGATGTTGCCAAGATTGCAACAGCAAACTTGTGGAGCTTGTTTTACTCATCTCCATTTGTCTTTGCCCGATCTTTCACCATGGTAATGCTCCACTCTGGAAGGACTTCGCGGTAGACATGAACTTACATCAGTAAAAACCCCAGAGCGCGCCATGCTAGTGGTGACTACGTGGGAAGCCAGCCAAACCGGTGGTCTAGCCACTGTTCGCGTCGGCATCGCTGCTCCGACCGGCTCTGGCCTCGCCATTAATGCCCAGCAGTTCCCCCTCGTCGTCGTATTCCCTCTGGACCGCTGCCCCCTTCGTTTTCTTCTCCGGAGAGCCGTGCCAACAACCGGAATAGTGCGCTCCTGTGCATCGGTGTCTTCCTCGCCGATGTCTTCTTCCTCCGTTCGTTCGCACGCCTTCCTCGTCTCCGTGACTCTCTGGTGCTCGTCCACTTCCCCCTCGTCGCCTTCCCATGCCACCCCGTGACTGCTGAGCACGGCAGAGCCGCGGCCGGACGCGCTCGGCGGTGCCTGGCTCGGGTGCCCCTGCCCCGGCTATAAATAGCCCGTCCGCGCCTCGTCCGAGCTCATCATCAGCTCCCCGCCCCTCTTCTACGCCTCCCCAAGCGCTCATTCTTCCCGGAGCCCCTCTCCATCCCCTCCCCATCTCCATAGCCGCCGCCTCGGGTCTTCCCCGATTCCGGCGATGCCGTGCTTCCCTCTCCGTTCTCTCACCACCACTGCATCCCCCATGCTCCGGCGAGCCTCCCCGTGGCCTCGGCCTCTCCTCTCCTCCACCGTAGCCCCATTTCACCGACGACCGAACCCCCTCTCTGTCGCAGGCCCTGCTGCCCTCTGTCCGGCGCTCGTCGGCGGCAGCGGGTACCCCCATTAGATGCGCCTCTTCCTCCTGAGAAGATCGGTAGGTCGCCCGTCTCCTAGGGTGGCCGGATGTGCCGACAGTCGCCATCGGGGCGCGCCAGCTCCCTCGGCCAAACGAGCACCGCGCGGGAGGAAGAAGGAGACCGACCGGGCGGGCCCCACCTCCATGCGGGCCCCGCAAGTCAGCCACCCAGGGGTTGACCTGGCTCGCTGAGCTGGCATAAGTGGAGACGCCCCGCGCGAATGCGCTTTCGTATCTCGAAAGCGTACTTCGTCGTGGCTTCAGAGAGAAATGCGTTTTCGTTTTCTGAAAACGTACTTTCTGTCGCCTGCGGTCAGTAATGCGCTTTCCTTTAGCTGAAAGCGTATTCCTCCTCTTCTTCGGGCCAGAATGCGCTTTCCTCTCTGGAAAGCGTATTTCTGAGAAAGGCGCGATCTGTTTTCTGCCAGGGCCCAGTTTGTAATGATTTTCTTTACAAATAGGCCCCTGGTAGTTAAACAGTCATATCTTTTTACCCGTAGCTCCGAATCAGGTGATTCCAAGCCCACGTCTTCGTTTCGTCGAGCCCGTTCCATTGATATCATTTTCATAATATTTTCACCCAGTGAAAATGACCATTTTTCCCTTGCCCATAAACAGCCCCCTCCGAGAGAGAACTGTTTCCGGCAAATCTTTTTGCGATCGTTTCACACTTCTTCCCGGAGTATTTGTCGACCCCCAGGCAAGCCAACCTCTTATCATGAGCCCCGAACTTGCATGGTGACTTTGCTTGCACCTTGTGTGTGTGTGTAGTTGCAGTTGTTTTATATCGTTTTCATCGGCAATTATTTCTTTATGCCTATCTTGCATGCTTGTGTTTCATGATACCTTTGCCATGTTAATTAGAATGTTATTCTTAATAATGCCATGCCACTACTCTACTTTATTTGCATGTCATCGTTATAAACTGTTATGAGGAATTTAATGCACCGTTGATATACTATTGTCGTGTCCTTTATGTTATAGTTGTGCACTTGAGGAGTTCAATATTTTGTTCGTGCATTTGTATGCGGCATGTTGCACTCATGTTAAATATGTTCATGATGATGGAGAAGGAAATAAAATGACTTAATAATAACAAACCTCCTCCATCATCGATGGGATCGAGTCACAGTGCCGCCAAACCAAACTTTTTCAGTGCAGCCACATGTGCCTTTTTGGGAAGGCCTTAATCCGATCTATTGTCGTGCCTCTCGTCGGTGCCTCCAACTAGGGAAGGTTATGGGCGTGCTTACCCTGATCAGGTAAGCGGACATAACCTTGTGTGCTCGTTTTTGAGATTTTTGGTACCAGTCCCCGAGTGGGAGTGTCCCCGAGCGGGAGTTGACCACGACGGTAGTCGGGGTGTCTTTGGTAGACACGGGGCCACCCAGGACCAGCCCGTTGGGGATTGGGTCAGAGTGGCCGGGAGAGCGTCATTGCAGTAGGTTGGTTTCGTCGGAATGTCGTTGGTCCACCCGAATGGGATGACGAGGCCATGGGTTCCGTGGTGTGGGTACAGTGTGCTACCTCAGCAGAGTGTATAAAGTCTATCGATAGCAACAGCTCGTAGTAGGTCCCACTGTCAGGTCTTGGTCAAAATGGAGGACAAACCAAAATAATTAAGTTGGTAAATAAATATGTGATAACAAGAATATGGTAACTTGAACTATGAGATATTCGTGAGGAGTCACGACGATATTTTGATGATGAGATAAGTGGTTGTGATCGCCGTAAGGATCACGGGCCAAATATTGGTCGTGGTTGTGATCGCCGTAAGGATCACGGTTGGAGACCAAGTGTTGGTCGTGGTTGTGATCGCCGTAAGGATCACGAGTTGTTCTTGAGAAAGACCACTTTGGTGGTGTGTTTGTGATCCAGAGATGATCACAGTTGATAAGAGAGTCCGAGGGACTCGGTGCACAAGTTTGGTTGCATTGCTGGAATAATATATCATTATTTGCATTTAAAGAACCATGATAGAACAGAAGATGATTGCATAATGTTAACATGCTATGTCTGCATTGGATATTATTGGTAGTTTATTTTCAGCATAGTTTCTTGATGCCATGCTATGCTTTGATTGACATGTTAAGTTATGCCATGATTGAGATAAAATTCTATGTTTTGCTATTACAATGTTATAATCATGTTCTGATATGCCATGTCATTGCCATGTTAGTAGATGTTATGATTTTGTTCATGCTTAGTTGATTTTTATCATGCCATGTTTAGTAATTGATATGAGATAGGGTGTTGCATGCGCTCGGTTCTTGCTTTGTCTGCAGCTTGTTTGGATGCTATGTATTTGGTTGTCTTGCAAGTACATTCAATGTACTGACCTGGCGTCTCATGCCAGTTTTGTAGGTCGTACCTGTATTGCCCGCTTGATCCGTCGTGCTAGGCCGTAATCTTGCCAGTCCTGTGAATTGTGGAGCCCAGCCAGAGTTGTTATGCTGCCAAACCAAGACTTCCGCCGCCATTTTTATCACACTTCCGCTATCATTTCATAGCCTTAGGGCTATGCCAGATAATTGTATTCATCAACGATGTAATCTCATATACATGTATTTGATGAATATTTTTGTACCAGGAATGCTGTATTATGGACCTGTCGTGCATCAGGTGTTATCCTGGGCTGACGTGCGAAGGCCCCCTGCTCCATGCGGATTGGGGTGCCACATCCATCCCCGCTAAGGCGCCTCCCCCCTCGTTTGAAACCCAAGCACTAACAATGGCAGAACCGAGCAGCGTTCACAGACAGAGTGGATGGAATTTGCTCCCCACGAAGGTAATCAAGCTCATTGTTTCGCGTGTGGACAATCTCAGTACAATGCCGCTCGTCGCGTGCTCGTTGGGGCTGTACCGTTTACTCAAAGCCCTCAGGCCGGAGCTTTTTAAGCCAGCTCTTTGCTTGGTGATGCCGCCTGATCTTCAGAAACGGCGTGTCACGCAGCATAACGATCGTAGGGTGGCGAGCATCAACCCCCTTGACTGCGATCCAATCCCGGTCACCCTCAACTACATTAACGGTATGTACTGGGTCGGCATGAACATGTCTTGGATGGTGCTCGTCGACGGTCGCGGCAGCTGGATGCTCGTGGAGGTCTACACCCGGCGATTGATCCCCCTTCCTTCGATTAACACTGCACTAGTTTGGCACCGCGGCCCAGAATACTCGGAATCTTACAGTAGCCAACATGATACCAAGTTTGATTTGCTCAAGGTTGTAATCTGCCAAGAGCCCACAAGATCTACGAATTATAAAGACTTTAGGCTAATTGCGTTCTTCGACCGTGGTCTCGCCTATCTGACTGGTCACTGCGGTAAGTGGATAAATCTGCACGTCCATCGCAGGATCATACATCCTCCATGGTTCTCTGATGCCATTGAACACAAGGGCTTCATTTACGCTGTCGACTCCTTCTATGGCTGGACGTATTGCTGGCCTACTCCAGTCATTGCTACAAACGGCTGTTACAGCAGTATGGTACTTTCCTATGATATCATGATGGCTTGCTTATATTACTGTCAACATTTACTGAAAATATATTCATGCTCATAACATGATGTTCTTAAGATTGACTACATCAAGAGCCCTTTTTTATTTGACTCAAACTTTCCTATTGATATTCATGCTCATAACATGATATCATGATGGGTTGATACGTCTCCAACGTATCTATAAATTTTGATTGTTCCATGCTATTATATATATTCTGTTTTGGATGTTTAATGGGCTTTATTATACACTTTTATATTATTTTTGGGACTAACCTACTAACCCAAGGCCCAGTGCAAATTGTTGTTTTTTGCCCATTTCAGTGTTTCGCAGAAAAGGAATATCAAGCGGAGTCCAAACGGAATGAAACCTTCGGGAGTGTGATTTTTGGAACAAACGTGATCTAGAGGACTTGGAGTGGACGTCAAGAAATCAACAAGGAGGCCACAAGGTAGGGAGGCGCGCCTGCCCCCCTGGGCGCGCCCCCACCCTCGTGGGCCCCTCGTGCTCCACCGACCTACTTCTTCCTCCTATATATATACCTACGTACCCCGAAACCATCCAGGAGCACCACGAAACCCTATTTCCACCTCCGCAACCTTCTGTACCCGTGAGATCCCACCTTGGGGCCTTTTCCGGCGCTCCGCCGGAGGGGGCATTGATCACGAAGGGCTTATACATCAACACCATAGCCTCTCCGATGATGTGTGGGTAGTTTACCACAGACCTTCGGGTCCATAGTTATTAGCTACATGGCTTCTTCTCACTCTTTGGATCTCAATACAAAGTTCTCCTCGATCTTCTTGGAGATCTACGATGTAACTCTTTTTTGCGATGTGTTTGTCGAGATCCGATGAATTGTGCGTTTATGATCAAGATTATCTATGAACAATATCTGAATCTTCTCTGAATTCTTTTATGTATGATTGGTTATCTTTGCAAGCCTCTTCGAATTATCAGTTTGGTTTGGCCTACTAGATTGATCTTTCTTGCAATGGGAGAAGTGCTTAGCTTTGGGTTCGATCATGCGGTGCTCGATCCTAGTGACAGCAGGGGAAACGATGCGTATTGTATTGTTGCCATCGAGGATAAAAAGATGGGCTTTATATCATATTGCTTGAGTTTATCCCTCTACATCATGTCATCTTACCTAATGCGTTACTCTGTTCTTATGAACTTAATACTCTAGATGCATGCTGGATAGAGGTCGATGTGTGGAGTAATAGTAGTAGATGCAGGCAGGAGTCGGTCTACTTGTTACGGACGTGATGCCTATATACATGATCATGCCTAGATGTTCTCATAATTATGCAATTTTGTATCAATTGCTCGATAGTAATTTATTCACCCACCCTAATACTTATGCTATCTTGAGAGAAGCCACTAGTGAAACCTATGGCCCCCGGGTCTATTTTCCATCATATTAATCTCCCGTCAACTAGCTATTTCTATCGCCGTTTATTTTGCTATCTTTACTTTCACTCTTTATTATAAAAATACAAAAAATATTATCTTATCATCTCTATCAGATCTCACTTTTGCAAGTGGTCATGAAGGGATTGACAATCCCTTTATCGCGTTGGTTGCAAGGTTCTTATTTGTTTGTGTAGGTACGAGGGACTTGCGTGTGGCCTCCTACTGGATTGTTACCTTGGTTCTCAAAAACAGAGGGAAATACTTACGCTACTTTGCTGCATCACCCTTTCCTCTTCAAGGGAAAACCAACGCATGCTCAAGAGGTAGCAAGAAGGATTTCTGGCGCCGTTGCCGGGGAGTCTACACACAAGTCAAGACATACGAAGTACCCATCACAAACTCTTATCACTCGCATTACATTATTTGCCATTTGCCTCTCGTTTTCCTCTCCCCCACTTCACCCTTGCCGTTTTATTCGCCCTCTCTTTCCGTTCACCTCTTTACCGTTGTTTTTCTTGTGCCATGGCCAAATCAAAAAGGGCTAAGGGCTCTCTCCATGGTTTTAATACTTTGGATAGTCTCTCTGTCCTCTCTAAGCTCATAAATAATGATGCTATGGAAAGACCTACCGGGGTTATCAATGAGGGTTTGAATAATTTCGATGAAGATCATCCCGGAATTTTTCATTATTTACTTGATGAGTCTTTGCAAGACGCTTGGGATAGGCTTTTAAGGATCCGAGCTAGCTATGTGCTCCAATATCAAATTGAGATATACCTAAAAAGCTTTTATGTTGGGTTGCCCGCTTCGTTCAAGCAAGTTTTAGATTCTATTTTTGAAGAGGGTTTTCTTGAATGGGATCCCATATATACCAATGAAAAGATGAAAACTATATTTGGGCACCCTATTAGTGAGAAAGTTGAATCCACCTCTCTCTTGTGCTTTTACCAAAACGAAATTATCAAAGAGATGAAAGCTAGCTTAGATGCAAATTTCCGTAGTGTGCTTAATATTTCTTCCACCATTAATGGCCACATTCTTTCTCAAAATAAAAAGATAAATGATATAGATAATAAATTTTCTCTTTTCTTTCCCAACACTAAAGATGGCAATACCTAGATCTATCCTTGCCTTTATGCCTAGCTAGGGGCGTTAAACGATAGCGCTTGTCGGGAGGCAAACCAATTTTATTTTTGTTTCTTGCTTTTTGGTTCTATTTAGGAATAAATAATCCATATAGCTTCTGGTTAGATGTGTTTTTGTGTTTTATTTAGTGTTTGTGCCAAGTAGAACCTTTGGGAAGACTAGGGTGAAGTCTTTTTCATCTTGCAGTAAAAAACAGAAACTTTAGCGCTCACGAGATTAGCTACAACTTTTTACAGGAGAATGCTATTTAGTTGATTCTTTTTGAAGATGATTAATAGATAAATTCCTCACGTCCAGAAATTTATTTTAGAATTTTTGGAGTTCCAGAAGTTTGCGTTAGATACAGATTACTACAGACTGTTCTGTTTTTGACAGATTCTATTTTTCGTGTGTTGTTTGCTTATTTTGATGAATCTATGGCTAGTAATGGAGTTTATAAACCATAGAAAAGTTTTAATACATTATGTTTAACACCAATATAAATAAAGAATGAGTTCATTACAGTACCTTGAAGTGGTTGTTTGTTTTCTTTCGCTAACGGAGCTCACGAGATTTTCTGTTAAGTTTTGTGTTGTGAAGTTTTCAAGTTTTGGGTAAAGATTTGATAGATTATGGAACAAGGAGTGGCAAGAGCCTAAGCTTGGGTATTCCCAAGGCACCCCAAGGTAAAATCTAAGGACAACCAAAATGCCTAAGCCTGGGGATGCCCCGGAAGGCATCCCCTCTTTTGTCTTCGTCCATCGGTAACTTTACTTGGAGCTATATTTTTATTCACCACATGATATGTGTTTTGCTTGGAGCGTCTTGTATGATTTGAGTCTTTGCTTTTTAGTTCACCACAATTATCCTTGCTGTACACACCTTTTGAGAGACACACACATTAATCGGAATTTATTAGAATACTCTATGTGCTTCACTTATATCTTTTGAGCTAAATAGTTTTGCCTAGTGCTTCACTTATATCTTTTAGAGCACGGTGGTGGTTATATTTTATAGAAATTATTGATCTCTCATGCTTTGCTTATATTATTTTGTGAGTCCTTTAGAACAGCATGGTAATTTGCTTTGGATATAAAATTAGTCCTAATATGATAGGCATCCAAGATGGATATACTAAAAAATTTCATATAAAGTGCATTGAATACTAAGAGAAGTTTGATACTTGATAATTGTTTTGAGATATGAAGATGGTGATATCAGAGTCATGCTAGTTGAGTAGTTGTGAATTTTACAAATACTTGTTCTAAAGTTTGTGATTCCCGTAGCATGCACGTATGGTGAACTGTTATGTGATGAAGTCGGAGCATGATTTATTTATTGATTGTCTTCCTTATGAGTGGAGGTCGGGGACGAGCGATGGTCTTTTCCTACCAATCTATCCCCCTAGGAGCATGCGCGTAGTACTTCGTTTCGATAACTAATAGATTTTTGCAACAAGTATGTGAGTTCTTTATGACTAATGTTGAGTCCATGGATTATACGCCCTCTCACCCTTCCACCATTGCTAGCCTCTCTAATACCGCGCACCTTTCGCCGGTATCATATACCCACCATATACCTTCCTCAAAACAGCCACCATACCTACCTATTATGGCATTTCCATAGCCATTCTGAGATATATTGCCATGCAACTTACCACCGTTCCATTTATTATGACACGCTTCATCATTGTCATATGGCTTTGCATGATCATGTAGTTGACATCGTATTTGTGGCAAGGCCACCTTTATAATTCTTTCATACATGTCACTCTTGATTCATTGCATATCCCGGTACACCGCCAGAGGCATTCACATAGAGTCATATTTTGTTCTAAGTATCGAGTTGTAATTCTTGAGTTCTAAGTAAATAAAAGTGTGATTATCATCATTATTAGAGCATTGTCCCATGTGAGGAAAGGATGATGGAGACTATGATTCCCCCATAAGTCGGGATGAGACTCCGGACGAAAGAAAAAAAAAGAAAGGGAAAAAATAGGCCTGAAAAAGGCCCAAATAAAAAAAATGAGAGAAAAAGAGAGAAGGGACAATGTTACTATCCTTTTTCCACACTTGTGCTTCAAAGTAGCACCATGACCATCATGATAGAGAGTTTCTTATTTTGTCACTTTCACATACTAGTGGGGACTTTACATTATAGAACTTGGCTTGTATATTACAATGATGGGCTTCCTCAAAATGCCTTAGGTCTTCGTGAGCAAGCGAGTTGGATGCACACCCACTTAGTTTCTTTTGTTGAGCTTTCATACACTTATAGCTCTAGTGCATCCGTTGCATGGCAATCCCTACTCACTCACATTGATATCTATGTATGGGCATCTCTATAGCCCATTGATACGCCTAGGTGATGTGAGACTATCTTCTCCTTTTTTTTGTCTTCTCCACAACCACCATTCTATTCCACCCATAGTGTTATGTCCATGGCTCACACTCATGTATTGCGTGAAGATTGAAAAAGTTTGAGAACATCAAAAGTATGAAACAATTGCTTGGCTTGTCATCGGGGTTGTGCATGATTTAAATACTTACTGTGGTGAAGATAGAGCATTGCCAGACTATATGATTTTGTAGGGATAACTTTCTTTGGCCATGTTATTTTGAGAAGACATGATTGCTTTGTTAGTATGCTTGAAGTATTATTATTTTCATGTCAATACTAAACTTTTGTCTTGAATCAACCGGATCTGAACATTCATGCCACAATAAAGAAAATTACATTGAGAAATATGCTAGGTAGCATTCCACATCAAAAATTCTGTTTTTATCATTTACCTACTTCAGGACGAGCATGAATTAAGCTTGGGGATGCTTGATACGTCTCCAACATATCTATAATTTTTTATTCTTCCATGCTATTATATATTCTGTTTTGGATGTTTAATGGGCTTTATTATACACTTTTATATTATTTTTGGGACTAACCTACTAACCCAAGGCCCAGTGCAAATTGCTTTTTTTTTTGCCTATTTCAGTGTTTCGCAGAAAAGGAATATCAAACGGAGTCCAAACGGAATGAAACCTTCGGAAGAGTTATTTTTGGAACAAACGTGATCCAGATGACTTGGAGTGGACATCAAGAAATCAACGAGGAGGCCACGAGGTAGGGAGGCGCGCCCCCACCCTCGAGGGCCCCTCGTGGCTCCACCGACCTACTTCTTCCTCCTATATATACATACGTACCACGAAACTATTGGGGATCGTTGCAGAAATTAAAAAAATTCTACGCATCACCAAGATCAATCTATGGAGTTTACTAGCAACGAGAGGGGAGTGCATCTTCATACCTTTGAAGATCACGATGCAGAAGTGTTACAAGAACGCGGATGAAGGAGTCGTACTCGTAGCGATTCAGATCGCGGTTGATTGCGATCTAAGCGCCGAACGACGGCGCCTCCGCGTTCAACACACGTACAGCCCGGGGACGTCTCCTCCTTCTTGATCCAGCAAGGGGGGACGAGAAATTGAGGGAGAGCTCCGGCAGCACGACAGCGTGGTGGCGGTGGAGCTCGTGGTTCTCCGGCAGAGCTTCGCTAAGCGCTACGGAGGAGGAGAAGGTGTAGGAAGGGGGAGGGCTGCGCCAGGAGAAGGGGCGGTTGCCCTCCCACCCCCCCACTATTTATAGGGGGAAGGAGAGAGGGGGCCGCCCCCTAGATCCATCTAGAGGGGGGGCGGCGGCCCCCTAGGTTTTCCACCTAAGGGGGGGGCGGCCCCTCGGGGGGGGGGGGGGGGCAGCGGCCCCATTAGGGTTTCCAACTAGGGGGGCGCCCGCCGGGGGGGCAGCGGCCCCCTAGCGTTTCCAACCCTAGGCGCCTTGGGCCCTTGGGGGCGCACCAGCCCACTAAGGGGCTGGTTCCCACCCAACTACAGCCCATTAGGTCCTTCGGGCAAGTGGACCCTCCCGGTGGACCCCGGAACCCTTCGGTGGTCCCGGTACAATACCGATAAACCCGGAAACCTTTCCGGTGACTGAAACTGGACTTCCCATATATAAATCTTCACCTCCGGACCATTCCGGAACTCCTCGTGACGTCCGGGATCTCATCCGGGACTCCGAACAACTTTCGGTAACCACATACAATTCCCATTACAACTCTAGCGTCACCGAACCTTAAGTGTGTAGACCCTACGGGTTCGGGAACTATGCAGACATGACCGAGACATCTCTCCGGCCAATAACCAACAGCGGGATCTGGATACCCATGTTGCTTCCCACATGTTCCACGAGGATCTCATCGGATGAACCACGATGTCAATGATTCAATCAATCCCGTATATGATTCCCTTTGTCTACCGGTATAGCACTTGCCCGAGATTCGATCGTCGGTATACCGATACCTTGTTCAATCTCGTTACGACAAGTCTCTTTACTCGTTCCGTAACACATCATCCCGTGACCAACCCCTTAGTCACATTGAGCTCATTACGATGATGCCTTACTGAGTGGGCCCAGAGAAACCTCTCCGTCATACGGAGTGACAAATCCCAGTCTCGATTCATGCCAACCCAACAGATACTTTCGGGGATACCCGTAGTGTACCTTTATAGCCACCCAGTTACGTTGTGACGTTTGGCACACCCAAAGTACTCCTACGGTATCCGGGAGTTGCACAATCTCATGGTCTAAGGAAAAGATACTTGACATTAGAAAAGCTTTAGCAGATGAACTACACGATCTTGTGCTATGCTTAGGATTGGGTCTTGTCCATCACATCATTATCCTAATGATGTGATCCCGTTATCAATGACATCCTATGTCCATGGTGAGGAAACCGTAACCATCTATTGATCAACGAGCTAGTCATCTAGAGGCTCACTAGGGACATGTTGTGGTCTATGTATTCACACATGTATTAGGATTTCCGGATAACACAATTATAGCATGAACAATAGACAATTATCATGAACAAGGAAATATAATAATAACCATTTTATTATTGCCTCTAGGGCATATTTCCAACAATCTCCCACTTGCACTAGAGTCAGTAACCTAGTTACATTGTGATGAATCGAACACCCATAGAGTTCTGGTGTTGATCATGCTTTGCACGTGGAAGAGGTTTAGTCAACGGATTTGCGACATTCTGGTCCGTATGCACTTTACAAATCTCTATGTCTCCATCTTGAAGATTTTCACGAATGGAGTTGAAGCGACGCTTGATATGCCTGGTCTTCTTGTGAAACTTGGGCTCCTTGGCAAGGGCAATAGCTCCAGTATTGTCACAGAAGAGAGTCATCAGGCCCGACGCATTGGGAATAACTCCTAGGTCGGTAATGAACTCCTTCATCCAGATTGCTTCATGTGCTGCCTCCGAGACTGCCATGTACTCCGCTTCACATGTAGGTCCCGCCACGACGCTTTGCTTGCAACTGCACCAGCTGACTGCCCCACCATTCAAAATATACATGTATCCGGTTTGTGACTTGGAGTCATCCAGATCTGTGTCGAAACTAGCATCGACGTAACCCTTTACGACGAGCTCTTCGTCACCTCCGTAAACGAGAAACATATCCTTAGTCCTTTTCAGGTACTTCAGGATATTCTTGACTGTTGTCCAGTGTTCCATGCCGGGATTACTTTGGTACCTTCCTACCAAACTTACGGCAAGGTTTACATCAGGTCTGGTACACAGCATGGCATACATAATAGACCCTATGGCCGAGGCATACGGGATGACACTCATGTTTTCTCTATCTTCTGCCATGGTCGTGCATTGAGCCGTGCTCAATCTCACACCTTGCAATACAGGCAAGAACCCCTTCTTGGACTGATCCATATTGAACTTCTTCAATATCTTGTCAAGGTACGTGCTTTGTGAAAGACCAATGAGGCGTCTCGATCTATCTCTATTGATCTTGATGCCTAATATGTAAGCAGCTTCTCCAAGGTCCTTCATTGAAAAACACTTATTCAAGTAGGCCTTTATGCTTTCCAAGAGTTCTATATCATTTCCCATCAATAGTATGTCATCCACATATAATATGAGAAATGCTACAGAGCTCCCACTCACTTTCTTGTAAACACAAGCTTCTCCATAAGTCTGTGTAAACCCGAACGCTTTGATCATCTCATCAAAGAGAATGTTCCAACTCCGAGATGCTTGCACCAGCCCATAGATTGAGCGTTGGAGCTTACATACCTTGTTTGCATTCTTAGGATCGACAAAACCTTCCGGCTGCATCATATAAAATTCTTCCTTAAGGAAACCATTAAGGAATGCCGTTTTGACGTCCATTTGCCATATCTCATAATCATAGAATGCGGCAATTGCTAACATGATTCGGACAGACTTCAGCTTCGCTACGGGTGAGAAGGTCTCATCGTAGTCAACCCCTTGAACTTGTCGATAACCCTTAGCAACAAGCCGAGCCTTATAGATGGTTACATTACCATCCGCGTCTGTCTTCTTCTTAAAGATCCATTTATTTTCTATGGCTCGCCGATCATCCGGCAAGTCAGTCAAAGTCCGTACTTCGTTTTCATACATGGATCCTATCTCGAATTTCATGGCTTCAAGCCATTTGTCAGAATCCGGGCCCGCCATCACTTCTTCATAGTTTGAAGGTTCACCATTGTCTAACGACATGATTTCCAGGACAGGGTTGTCGTACCACTCTGGTGCGGAACGTGTCCTTGTGGACCTACGAAGTTCAGTAGTAACTTGATCCAAAGTTCCTTGATCATCATCATTAACTTCCTCTCTAGTCGGTGCAGGCACCACAGAAACATTTTCTTGAGCTGCGCTACTCTCCGGTTCAAGAGGCAATACTTCATCAAGTTCTAGTTTCCTCCCACTTACTTCTTTCGAGAGAAACTCTTTCTCCAGAAAGGATCCATTCTTGGCAACAAAGATCTTGCTTTCGGATCTGAGGTAGAAGGTATACCCAATAGTTTCCTTAGGGTATCCTATGAAGACGCATTTTTTCCGATTTGGGTTCGAGCTTTTCAGGTTGAAGTTTCTTGACATAAGCATCGCATCCCCAAACTTTCAGAAACGACAGCTTAGGTTTCTTCCCAAACCACAATTCATACGGTGTCGTCTCAACGGATTTCGACGGAGCCCTATTTAAAGTGAATGTGGCAGTCTCTGTAGCATAACCCCAAAATGATAGCGGTAGATCGGTAAGAGACATCATAGATCGCACCATATCCAATAGAGTGCGATTACGACGTTCGGACACACCATTACGCTGAGGTGTTCCAGGCGTTGTGAAACAATTCCACATTTCCTTAAGTGCGTGCAAAATTCGTGACTCAAATATTCTCCCCCATGATCTGATCGTAAGAACTTGATTTTCCTGTCACGTTGATTCTCAACCTCACTCTGAAATTCCCTGAACTTTTCAAAGGTCTCAGACTTGTGTTTCATTAAGTAGACATACCCATATCTACTTAAGTCATCCGTGAGGGTGAGAACATAGCGATAACCACCGCGAGCCTCAACGCTCATTGGACCGCACACATCAGTATGTATGATTTCCAATAAGTTGGTTGCTCGCTCCATTGTTCCAGAGAATGGAGTCTTGGTCATTTTTCCCATGAGGCATGGTTCGCACGTGTCAAATGATTCATAATCAAGAGACTCCAAAAGTCCATCTGCATAGAGTTTCTTCATGCGTTTGACACCAATGTGACCAAGGCGGCAGTGCCACAAGTATGTGGGACTATCATTATCAACCTTACATCTTTTGGCATTCACATTATGAATTTGTGTAACATCACGTTCGAGATTAAATAAGAATAAACCATTAACCAGCGGGGCATGACCATAAAACATGTCTCTCATATAAATAGAACAACCATTATTCTCAGATTTAAATGAGTAGCCATCTCGCATTAAACGAGATCCAGATACAATGTTCATGCTCAAAGCTGGTACTAAATAACAATTATTGAGGTTTAAAACTAATCCCATAGGTAAATGTAGAGGTAGCGTGCCGACGGCGATCACATTGACCTTGGAACCATTCCCGACGCGCATCGTCACCTCGTCCTTCGCCAGTCTCCGCTTATTCCGCAGCTCCTGTTTTGAGTTACAAATATGAGCAACCGCACAAGTATCAAATACCCAGGAGCTACTACGAGCGCTGGTTAGGTACACATCAATAACATGTATATCACATATACCTTTGGTATTGCCAGCCTTCTTATCCGCTAAGTACTTGGGGCAGTTCCGCTTCCAGTGACCGTTTCCCTTGCAATAAAAGCACTCAGTCTCAGGCTTGGGTCCATGCTTTGGCTTCTTCCCGGCAGCTTTCTTAGTGGGCGCGGCTATTCCCTTGTCGTCCTTGAAGTTCCTTTTACCCTTGCCTTTCTTGAACTTAGTGGTTTTATTCACCATCAACACTTGATGTTCCTTTTTGATCTCCACCTCCGCTGATTTCAGCATTGAATATACCTCAGGAATGGTCTTTTCCATCCCCTGCATATTGAAGTTCATCACAAAGCTCTTGTAGCTAGGTGGGAGCGACTGAAGGATTCTGTCAACGACCGCATCATCCGGGAGATTAACTCCCAGCTGAGACAAGCGGTTGTGCAACCCAGACATTTTGAGTATGTGCTCGCTGACAGAACTATTCTCCTCCATCTTACAACTGTAGAACTTGTCGGAGACTTCATATCTCTCGACCCGGGCATGAGCTTGGAAAACCATTTTCAGCTCTTGGAACATCTCATATGCTCCGTGCTGCTCAAAACGCTTTTGGAGCCCCGGTTCTAAGCTGTAAAGCATGCCGCACTGAACCAGGGAGTAATCATCACTACACAACTGCCAGGCGTTCATAACGTCTTGAGTTGCTGGGAAAACAAGTGCATCACCTAGCGGTGCTTCAAGGACATATGCTTTCTTGGCAGCTATGAGGATAATCCTCAGGTTACGGACCCAGTCCGTGTAGTTGCTACCATCGTCTTTCAGCTTGGTTTTCTCTAGGAATGCGTTGAAGTTGAAGGCAACATTAGCGTGGGCCATTTGATCTACAAGACATATTGCAAAGTTTTAGACTATGTTCATGATAATTAAGTTCATCTAATCAAATTATTTAATGAACTCCCACTCACATAGACATCCCTCTAGTCATCTAAGTGATACATGATCCGAGTCAACTAGGCCGTGTCCGATCATCACGTGAGACGGACTAGTCATCATCGGTGAACATCTTCATGTTGATCGTATCTTCTATACGACTCATGTTCGACCTTTCGGTCTTCCGTGTTCCGAGGCCATGTCTGTACAGGCTAGGCTCGTCAAGTCAACCTAGGTGTATTGTGTGTGTAAATCTGGCTTACACCCGTTGTATGCGAACGTTAGAACCTAACACACCAGATCATCACGTGGTGCTTCGGAACAACGGACCTTAGCAACGGTGCACAATTAGGGGGAACACAATTCTTGATATTTTAATGTGGGATCATCTTATTTATGCTACCGTCGTTCTAAGCAAATAAGATGTAAAAACATGATAAACATCACATGCAATCAAATAGTGACATGATATGGCCAATATCATTTTGCTCCTTTTGATCTCCATCTTCGGGACGCCATGATCATCATCGTCACCGGCATGACACCATGATCTCCATCATCATCATCTCCATCATCGTGTCTTCATAAAGTTGTCTCGTCAACTATTACTTCTACTACTATGGCTAACGGTTTAGCAATAAAGTAAAGTAATTACATGACGTTTATGATGACACGCAGGTCATAAATAAATTAAGACAACTCCTATGGCTCCTGCCGGTTGTCATACTCATCGAAACGCAAGTTGTGATTCCTATTACAAGAACATGATCAATCTCATACATCACATATATCATTCATCACATCCTTTTGGCCATATCACATCACACGGCATATGCTGCAAAAACAAGTTATACGTCCTCTAATTGTTGTTGCTAATTTTTACGTGGCTGCTATAGGTTTCTTAGCAAGAACGTTTCTTACCTACGCCAAAACCACAACGTGATATGCCAAATTCTATTTACCCTTCATAAGGACCCTTTTTCATCGAATCCGATCTGACTAAAGTGGGAGAGACAGACACCCGCTAGCCACCTTATGCAACTAGTGCATGTCAGTCGGTGGAACCTGTCTCACGTAAGGGTACGTGTAAGGTCGGTCCGGGCCGCTTCATCCCACGATGCTGCCGAATCAAGATAAGACTAGTAACGGCAAGTAAATTGACGAAATCAACGCCCACAACAACTTGTGTTCTACTCGTGCATAGAAACTACGCATAGACCTAGCTCATGATGCCACTCTTGGGGATCGTTGCAGAAATTAAAAAATTTCTACGCATCACCAAGATCAATCTATGGAGTTTACTAGCAACGAGAGGGGAGTGCATCTTCATATCTATGAAGATTGCGATGCGGAAGCGTTACAAGAACGCGGATGAAGGAGTCGTACACGTAGCGATTCAGATCGCGGTTGATTCCGATATAAGCGCCGAACGACGGCGCCTCCGTGTTCAACACACGTACAGCCCGGGGACGTCTCCTCCTTCTTGATCCACCAAGGGGGAGGAGAAATTGAGGGAGAGCTTCGGCAGCATGACGGCGTGGTGGCAGTGGAGCTCATGGTTCTCCGGTAGAGCTTCGCTAAGCGCTACGGAGGAGGAGAAGGTGTAGGAAGGGGGAGGGCTGCGCCAGGAGAAGGGGTGCGGTTGCCCTCCCACCCCCCCCACTATTTATAGGGGGGAGGGGAGAGGGGGCCGGCCCCCTAGATCCATCTAGAGGGGGCGGCGGCCCCCGGGGCGGCGGCCCCCTAGGGTTTCCACCTAAGGGGGGGCGGCGGCCCCCTTAGGGTTTCCAACTAGGGGGCGCCCGCCCCCGGGGGGGGGGGGCAACGGCCCCCTAGCGTTTCCAACCCTAGGCGCCTTGGGCCCTTGGGGGGCGCACCAGACCACTAAGGGGCTGGTTCCCACCCAACTACATCCCATTAGGTCCTTCGGGCAGGTGGACCCTGCCGGTGGACCCCGGAACCCCTGCGGTGGTCCCGGTACAATACGGATAAACCCCAAAACCTTTCCAGTGACTGAAACTGGACTTCCCATATATAAATCTTCACCTCCAGACCATTCCGGAACTCCTCGTGACGTCCGGGATTTCATCAGGGACTCCGAACAACTTTTGGTAACCACATACAATTCCCATTACAACTCTAGCGTCACCGAACCTTAAGTGTGTAGACCCTACGGGTTCGGGAACTATGCAGACATGACCGAGACATCTCTCCGGCCAATAACCAACAGCGGGATCTGGATACCCATGTTGGCTCCGACATGTTCCACGATGATCTCATCGGATGAACCAGGATGTCAAGGATTCAATCAATCCCGTATACGATTCCCTTTGTCTACCGGTATAGCACTTGCCCGAGATTCGATCGTCGGTATACCGATACCTTGTTCAATCTCGTTACGACAAGTCTCTTTACTCGTTCCGTAACACATCATCCCGTGACCAACCCCTTAGTCACATTGAGCTCATTACGATGATGTCTTACCGAGTGGGCCCAGAGATACCTCTCCGTCATACGGAGTGACAAATCCCACTCTCGATTCGTGCCAACCCAACAGATACTTTCGGGGATACCCGTAGTGCACCTTTATAGCCACCTAGCTACATTGTGACGTTTGGCACACCCAAAGTACTCCTACGGTATCCGGGAGTTGCACAATCTCATGGTCTAAGGAAAAGATACTTGACATTAGAAAAGCTTTAGCAGATGAACTACACGATCTTGTGCTATGCTTAGGATTGGGTCTTGTCCATCACATCATTATCCTAATGATGTGATCCCGTTATCAATGACATCCTATGTCCATGGTTAGGAAATCGTAACCATCTATTGATCAACGAGCTAGTCAACTAGAGGCTCACTAGGGACATGTTGTGGTCTATGTATTCACACATGTATTACGATTTCCGGATAACACAATTATAGCATGAATAATAGACAATTATCATGAACAAGGAAATATAATAATAACCATTTTATTATTGCCTCTAGGGCATATTTCCAACAGAAACCATCCAGGAGCACCACGAAACCCTATTTCCACTGCCGCGACCTTCTGTACCCGTGAGATCCCATCTTGGGGCCTTTTCCGGCGCTCCGCCGGAGGGGGCATCGATCACGGAGGGCTTCTACATCAACACCATAGCCTCTCCGATGATGTGTGAGTAGTTTACCACAGACCTTCGGGTCCATAGTTATTAGCTAGATGGCTTCTTCTCTCTCTTTGGATCTCAATACAAAGTTCTCCTCGATCTTCTTGGAGATCTATTCGATGTAACTCTTTTTTGCGGTGTGTTTTTCGAGATCCGATGAATTCTGGGTTTATGATCAAGATTATCTATGAACAATATTTGAATCTTCTCTGAATTCTTTTATGTATGATTGGTTATCTTTGCAAGTCTCTTCGAATTATCAGTTTGGTTTGGCCTACTAGATTGATCTTTCTTGCAATGGGAGAAGTGCTTAGCTTTGGGTTCAATCATGTGGTGCTCGATCCCAGTGACAGTAGGGGAAACGACACGTATTGTATTGTTGCCATCGAGGATAAAAAGATGGGGTATATATCATATTTCTTGAGTTTATCCCTCTACATCATGTCATCTTACCTAATGCGTTACTCTGTTCTTATGAACTTAATACTCTAGATGCATGCTGGATAGCGGTCGATGTGTGGAGTAATAGCAGTAGATGCAGGCAGGAGTCGGTCTACTTGTTACGGACATGATGCCTTTATACATGATCATGCCTAGATATTCTCATAATTATGCACTTTTCTATCAATTGCTTCACAGTAATTTGTTCACCCACCGTAATACTTATGCTATCTTGAGAGAAGCCACTAGTGAAACCTATGGCCCCTGGATCTATTTTCCATCATATTGATCTCTCGTCAACTAGCTATTTCTATCACCGTTTATTTTGCTATCTTTACTTTCAATCTTTCAAAGAAAAGCGGCATGGCAGTTGCAGGTGGTTCCTGGCTCAATCAGACGACGGCGAACGATTGATGATCGTTCGCACATACCCTTCCTAATCCCAGAACCTTTCAAAGAAAAGCGGCATGGCAGTTGCAGGTGGTTCCTGGCTCGATCAGACGACGGCGGACGATTGATGATCGTTCGCACGTACCGGACGAGTTGTTTCGCGGAATACAATCACATTCACTGCAAGGTCTTTGAGCAGGATCCCAGCTTCTCTGGGCCTTCAGGAATTTTTGACTGGAGGTTGGTAAGTAGCCTTGGTACACGCTCTCTGTTTGTTAGACTGAATTATCCGATTAAGTAGGAGACAACCGACGGCAAGGATCATGATGGCAGCGCGGTTTCGTTCATCAGGCAAAACTGTGTGTACACAACGTACCATGCGTCTCTGCATGCACCATACCCTGATATGTGCCGCCACGCTCTGCAGCCCAATGTAGGAGAAAGGGTCGCAAGTATCAGACTTCGACCTGCTGGCTGGAGTTTCCCCCGTCAGGCACCTATCTGGTTCAAGCCGTCAGCCAATCTCCACAGCTTAATAAATAGTAACGTCTAACTGAGCCAGTTAGTTAGATGCGTACACTTCGTGTAGTAGGATCTTTATTTAGTTTGATGCATACACTTGTCCTTTTTTGGTAGCCCTTTTGTAATGATGGCTGATGTTTGGTTTGGAAGAGAGAGCTACGTCTTCACTCTTCTGGCCTGCTTACTACTTCTTTTGCACCCCCAACCCTGGTTGCTGCTGTTGCTGTTTTCAATGTACAATCAGTAGTATATTTCATCGGTTGGTTGAATAAATGTGTTGTTAGAATGACAAACACAATGTTTTGGAAGTCGTTGCACGGTTCGATCCTTTAGTGCCCCGTACCGTACGTAGTGCATACTATTTTTCGTACGGAACACATTTTCCACTTGTTGATAACATGCAACCCACTGATGAAGGCCCAATAGAGGAGCCCATAATTAACTGGAAGGGAGGCTCTCACATGAATCCGGCCCAGGTACATGCACATGGTCCCCTAAACATAAATAAGTAAATAAATAAATAAAGCTAAATGCTCATGCACCAGTTCTTTAAATTCACAATTTAACAGGAGGATATTATTTCCTATGATAGTGTCGTTACATCCAGTTAATATTATTCTTAGGCAAAGATAGCGACTGCTACCTCTTGAGCATGCGTTGGTTTTCCCTTCAAGAGGAAAGGGTGATGCAGCAAAGTAGCGTAAGTATTTCCCTCAGTTTTTGAGAACCAAGGTATCAATCCAGTAGGAGGCCACACGCAAGTCCCTCGTACCTACACAAACAAATAAGAACCTTGCAACCAACGCGATAAAGGGGTTGTCAATCCCTTCACGGCCACTTGCAAAAGTGAGATCTGATAGAGATGATAAGATAGTATTTTTGGTATTTTAAAGGTTAAAAGTAAAGAAAGCAAAATAAACGGCGACAGAAATAGCTAGTTGATGGAAGATTAATATGATGGAAAATAGACCCGGGGGCCATAGGTTTCACTAGTGGCTTCTCTCAAGATAGCATAAGTATTACGATGGGTGAACAAATTACTGTCGAGCAATTGATAGAAAAGTGCATAATTATGAGAATATCTAGGCATGATAATCTATATAGGCATCACGTCCGTGACAAGTAGACCGACTCCTCCCTACTTCTACTACTATTACTCCACACATCGACCGCTATCCAGCATGCATCTAGAGTATTAAGTTCATAAGAACAGAGTAACGCATTAGGTAAGATGACATGATGTAGAGGGATAAACTCAAGCAATATGATATAAACCCCATCTTTTTATCGTCGATGGCAACAATACAATACAATACGTGTCGTTTCCCCTACTATCACTGGGATCGAGCAACGCAAGATTGAACCCAAAGCTAAGCACTTCTCCCATTGCAAGAAAGATCAAACTAGTAGGCCAAACCAAACTGATAATTCGAAGAGACTTGCAAAGATAACCAATCATACATAAAAGAATTCAGAGAAGATTCAAATATTGTTCATAGATAATCTTGATCATAAACCCACAATTCATCGGATCCCGACAAACACACCGCAAAAAGAGTTACATCGAATAGATCTCCAAGAAGATCGAGGAGAACTTTGTATTGAGATCCAAAGAGAGAGAAGGTTGCGGCGGTGGAAATAGGGTTTCGTGGTGCTCCTGCATGGTTTCGGGGTACGTAGGTATATATAGGAGGAAGAAGTAGGTCGGTGGAGCCACGAGGGGCCCACGAGGGTGGGGGGCGCCCAGGGGGGGCAGGCGCGCCTCCCTGCCTCGTGGCCTCCTCGTTGATTTCTTGACGTCCACTCCAAGTCCTCTGGATCACGTTTGTTCAAAAAATCACGCTCCCGAAGGTTTCATTCCGTTTGTACTCTGTTTGATATTCCTTTTCTGCGAAACACTGAAATAGGCAAAAAAACAGCAATTTGCACTGGGCCTTGGGTTAATAGGTTAGTCCCAAAAATAATATAAAAGTGTATAATAAAGCCCATTAAACGTCCAAAATAGAATATATAATAGCACGGAACAATCAAAAATTATAGATACGTTGGAGACGTATCAAGCATCCCCGAGCTTAATTCCTGCTCATCCTCGAGTAGGTAAATGATAAAAACAGAATTTTTGATGTGGAATGTTACCTAGCATATTTCTCAATGTAATTTTCTTTATTGTGGCATGAATGTTCAGATCCGAAAGATTCAAGATAAAAGTTTAATATTGACATAAAAATAATAATAATTCAAGCATACTAACCGAGCAATTATGTCTTCTCAAAATAACATAGCCAAAGAAAGCTCATCCCTACAAAATCATATAGTTTGTCCATGCTTCATTTTCCTCTCATCTTGCACAACCCCGATGACAAGCCAAGCAATTGTTTCATACTTTAGTGATCTCAAAGTTTTTTCAACTTTCACGCAATACATGAGCGTGAGCAATGATATAGCACTATGGGTGGAATAGAATATAATGATGGGGGTTGTGTGGAGAAGACAAAAAAAGAGAAAGTCTCACATTGACGCGGCTAATCAACGGGTTAGGGAGATGCCCATCAATTGATGTCAATGCAAGGAGTAGGGATTGCCATGCAACGGATGCACTAGAGCTATAAATCTATGAAAGCTCAACAAAATAAACTAAGTGGGTGTGCATCCAACTTGCTCGCTCACGAAGACCTAGGGCATTTGAGGAAGCCCATCGTTGGAATATACAAGCCAAGTTCTATAATGAAAAATTCCCACTAGTATATGAAAGTGACAAAACAAGGGACTCTCTATCATAAAGATCATAGTGCTACTTTTAAGCACAAGTGTGGAGAAGGGATAGTAGCATTGTCCCTTTTTATTTCTCCTTTTTTTTCTTTTTTTTGGGGCCATTCTTTATTTTTCTTTTGGCCTTTCTCTTTTTTTGGGACAATGCTGTATTAATGATGATCATCACACTTCTATTTATTTACAACTCGATGATTACAACTCGATACTTAGAACAAAATATGATTCTATATGAATGCCTCCGGCGGTGTATTGGGATGAGCAATGAATCAAGAGTGACATGTATGAAATAATATGCATGTTGGCTTTGCCACAAATACGATGTCAACTACATGATCATGCAAGGCAATATGACAATGATGAAGCGTGTCATAATAAACGGAACGGTGGAAAGTTGCATGGCAATATATCTCGGAATGGCTATGGAAATGCCATAATAGGTAGGTATGGTGGCTGCTTTGAGGAAGATATAAGGAGGTTTGTGTGTGATAGAGCGTATCGTATGACGGGGTTTAGATGCATCGGCGAAGTTTGCACCAACTCTCAAGGTGAGAAAGGGCAATGCACGGTACCGAAGAGGCTAGCAATGATGGAAGGTTGAGAGTGCGTATAATCAATGGACTCAACATTAGTGATAAAGAACTCACATACTTATTGCAAAAATCTACAAGTAATCAAAAAACAAGCACTACGCGCATGCTCCTAGGGGGATAGATTGGTAGGAAAAGACCATCGCTCATCCCCGACCGCCACTCATAAGGATGACAATCAAAGAAAACCTCGTGTTTCAAATTTGTTACACAACTTTTACCATACGTGCATGCTACAGGACCTGCAAACTTCAACACAAGTATTTCTCAAATTCACAACTACTCAACTAGCACAACTTTAATATCACTATCTCCATATCTCAAAACAATCATCAAGTATCAAACTTCTCCTAGTATTCAATGCACTTATATGGAAGTTTTTATTATATCCATCTTGGATGCCTATCATATTAGGACCAATTTATAACCAAAGCAAATTACCATGCTGTTCTAAAGGACTCTCAAAATAATATAAGTGAAGCATGAGAGATCAATAATTTCTATAAAATAAAACCACCACCGTGCTCTAAAAGATATAAGTGAAGCACTAGAGCAAAATTGTTTAGCTCAAAAGATATAAGTGAAGCACATAGAGTATTCTAATAAATTCCGATTAATGTGTGTCTATCCCAAAAGGTGTGTACATAAATTATGATTGTGGTGAACTAAAAAGCTAAGACTCAAATCATTCAAGACGCTCCAAGCAAAACACATATCATGTGGTGAATAAAAATATAGCTCCAAGTAAAGTTACCGATGGACGAAGACAAAAGAGGGGATGCCTTCCGGGGCATCCCCAAGCTTAGGATTTTTGGTTGTCCTTGGATTTTACCTTGGGGTGCCTTGGGCATCCCCAAGCTTAGGCTCTTGCCACTCCTTGTTCCATAATCCATCAAATCTTTACCCAAAACTTAACAGAAAATCTCGTGAGCTCCGTTAGCGAAAGAAAACAAAACACCACTTCAAGTTACTGAAATAAACTCATTATTTATTTATATTGGTGTTAATACTACTGTATTCCAACTTCTCTATGGTTCATAACCTCAAATACTAGCCATAGATTCATCAAAATAAGCAAACAACACACGAAAAACAGAATCTGTCAAAAACAGAACAGTCTGTAGTAATCTGTATGAAACGCATACTTATGGAACTCCAAAAATTCTAAAATAAATTGCTGGACGTGAGGACTTTATCTATTAATCATCTTCAAAAAGAATCAACTAAATATCACTCGCCAGTAAAAAGTTGTAGCTAATCTCGTGAGCGCTAAAGTTTCTGTTTTTTACAGCAAGATCAAAAAGACTTCACCCAAGTCTTCCCAAAGGTTCTACTTGGCACAAACACTAATTAAAACATGAAAACACATCTAAAAAGAGGCTAGATGAATTATTTATTACTAAACATAACCAAAAAGCAAGAAAAAAAATAAAATTGGGCTGCCTCCCAACAAGCGCTATCATTTAAAGCCTTTTTAGCTAGGCATTGAGATTTCAATGATGCTCACATGAAAGACAAGAATTGAAGCACAAAGAGAGCATCATATAGAATTTGAAAAACACATCTAAGTCTAACATACTTCCTATGCATAGGCATATTATAGGCAAACAAATTATCATAGCAAGCAAAAACTAGCCTATGCAAGGAAGCCGAAAGAAACAATAGCAATCTCAACATAACGAGAGGTAATATAGTAACATGAAAATTTCTACAACCATATTTTCCTCTCTCATAATAATTGCATGTGGGATCATAAGAAAATTCAACAAAATAGCTATCACATAAAATATTTTCAACACGATCCACATGCACGCGAAGTTGACACTCTTCCAAAATAGTGGGATTAATATTAACTGAAGTCATGACCTCTCCAAACCCACTTTTATCAAAAAATTCATAAGATTGAACATTCTCCAAATATGTGGGATCTAAAGTTGACACTCTTCCAAACCCAACAATACTATTGCTAACATTATTATCAATCTCATATTCATCATGGGGCTTAAATAAATTTTCTAAATCATAAGAAGAATCACCCCAATCATGATCATTGCAACAAGTAGTAGACATAGCAAAACTAGCATCCCCAAGCTCAGGGTTATGCATATTATTAGCACAATTGACATCAAAAGAATTTATAGTAACATCATTGCAATCATGCTTTTCATCGAAGGAACTACCAAGTGTGGGTGCAATAGCAAGATCTCATGTTTAACATAAGGAACTATAGCAAATTCATCTTCATAAATATTGGCATCATGGCCACAAGAATAGCAAGCATCATGTTTATCAAGGGAAATTTCAATCAAATCATCGGAATCATCATTATCTATAGATTCATGCATATCATTATTTTCTTCCAAAGCAACGGTCATTCTCTCAATAAATTCTTTGACATAGACATTATGAGCATAATTTTCATAGCAATATTTAAGTATGTCAAAATTTTCAGATTCGTAGAGATTAATATCATGCTTTTCAATCAAAGAAGCAACTTCATAAGCACCCTTAAAAGCAACTAATTCTTCAATTTGTTCGATATCATAGTAACTATAAACACCCTTTGCATAAGAAGATAAGATTTCATTTTCATTAAACTCACATAGGTAGGGAAGGTGTTTTTAGGGTTCTTAGAGCAACAAGTAAAATCATAAATTTCACAAAGATTCGAAGCATAACACAGCAATCTGTCTATTTGATCCCATAAGAATCTCCCTTTTTCAGACAAACGGTGATGCACAAAATGAGCATGCTCATCTAAAGATTTCCCACCAACTAGGCTAGTTGGGGTTTCAGCATGAGCGCATAAGGATCGAAGATGATCCAAGTATAACACTTTAAGTGGAACCATATCAATAGATTTTTAGCAAGCGAAGATGCAAGCATATAAAAGGCACATGGTAACACAAGCAAACAATAGATCTGGCGAGAAAAAGGCAAACAAAAAAGAAGGCGAATAAAACGGCAAGGGTGAAGTGGGGGAGAGGAAAACGAGAGGCAAATGGCAAATAATGTAATGCGAGGGATTACATACCAAGTACCCATCAAGAGGAAAGGGTGATGCAGCAAAGTAGCGTAAGTATTTCCCTCGGTTTTTGAGAACCAAGGTATCAATCCAGTAGGAGGCCACACGCAAGTCCCTCATACCTACACAAACAAATAAGAACCTTGCAACCAACGCGATAAAGGGGTTGTCAATCCCTTCACGGCCACTTGCAAAAGTGAGATCTGATAGAGATGACAAGATAATATTTTTGGTATTTTAAAGGTTAAAAGTAAAGAAAGCAAAATAAACGGCGACAGAAATAGCTAGTTGACGGAAGATTAATATGATGGAAAATAGACCCGGGGGCCATAGGTTTCACTAGTGGCTTCTCTCAAGATATCATAAGTATTATGGTGGGTGATCAAATTACTGTCGAGCAATTGATAGAAAAGTGCATAATTATGAGAATATCTAGTCATGATCATGTATATAGGCATCACGTCTGTGACAAGTAGACCGACTCCTGCTGCATCTACTACTATTACTCCACACATCGACCATTATCCAGCATGCTTCTAGAGTATTAAGTTCATAAGAACAGAGTAACGCATTAGGTAAGATGACATATTGGAGAGGGATAAATTCAAGCAATATGATATAAACCCCATCTTTTTATCCTCGATGGCAACAATACAATAAGTGTCGTTTCCCCTACTGTCACTGGGATCGAGCAACGCAAGATTGAACCCAAAGCTAAGCACTTCTCCCTATGCAAGAAAGATCAATCTAGTAGGCCAAACCGAACTGATAATTCAAAGAGACTTGCAAAGATAACCAAGCATACATAAAAGAATTCCGAGAAGATTCAAATATTGTTCATAGATAATCTTGATCATAAACCCACAATTCAGCGGATCTTGACAAACACACCGCAAAAAGAGTTACATCGAATAGATCTCCAAGAAGATCGAGGAGACCTTTGTATTGAGATCCAAAGAGAGAGAAGAAGCCATCTAGCTAATAACTATGGACCCGAAGGTCTATGGTAAACTACTCACACATCATCAGAGAGGCTATGGTGTTGATGTAGAAGCCCTCCGTGATCGATTCCCCCTCCGGCGGAGCGCCGGAAAAGAACCCAAGATGGGATCTCACGGGTACAGAAGGTTGCGGCGGTGGAAATAGGGTTTCGTGGTGCTCCTGGATGGTTTCGAGGTACGTAGGTATATATATATAGGAGGAAGAAGTAGGTCGGTGGAGCCACGAGGGGCCCAGGAGGGTGGGGGCGCGCCCAGGGGGGCAGGCGCGCCTCCCTGCCTCGTGGCCTCCTTGTTGATTTCTTGACGTCTACTCCAAGTCCTCTAGATCACGTTTGTTCCAAAAATCACGCTCCCGAAGGTTTCATTCCGTTTGATATTCCTTTTCTGCGAAACACTCAAATAGGCAAAAAAAACAGCAATTTGCACTGGGCCTTGGGTTAATAGGTTAGTCCCAAATATAATATAAATGTGTATAATAAAGCCCATTAAAAATCTAAAACAGAATATATAATAGCATGGAACAATCAAAAATTATAGATACATTGGAGACATATCAGCGACCAGTCTTCTACCTCCCAGCATTTTCTTCCTGCAACCAGCGGACCCATGCAAATCGTAGTCAACGTCGTAAATAGTTCCCGTCCATTTTTATTTTTCAATAAGAATGTCCAACCCAGCCCAGCACATTAGCGACAGCACTTTATCCTCCGCCTTGGTGCGCTCGTCGCGGCGTCGCCGTCCGGCCCTGTCAACATAGTTTTTTTTTTCAAAATGGTCCATGTCAACATAGTGGATCGGGAGAGGACTGTAGTTGTGAGTATGATAGTACGGACCCACCAGGTCCACTCCCGAACACAAGTAAGCGCCTCTTTTACTACTCAGATGAACCCCTCTTTTTTTTACTCTAATCCACCCTGCTGATATCTGGGACCCACATCATTTTCAACGTATAGTCCATTAACGACAGAATTGCACAACCTTTTTTTTGAGTAGTAATTCGGAGGAGCAGGCTATAAACTGGGTTGTGCGGTCTTTGTGGCCCGTCTAACAACATGACCAGCCCAGCAGTTTTTTCTTTGGGAAATTAGGTAGCCCAATATTTCTTTTTGAAGAATACCCAAGCTAGGCCAATTTATTTTCTCTGACTTACTGGGCCGCAAATCTTTCAAGACGAGGAGGGATGCATTCCGGCCTGGCCAAAGAGTATGGTCAGTGTCTGTTAAAAGTAATATCAAAAGGGGTTGAAAATTCCAAATAAATTATAGCAAATGGGATATTAGTTTCTTTTTCTGTTTTTGTTCTTCACTGATATCTTATACTCCCTCCGCCCAAAATTCTTGTCTTAGATTAGTCTAGATACGGATGTATCTAATACCAAAACGTGACTTGATACATCCGTATTTACACAAATCTAAGACAAGAATTTTGGGACGGAGGGAGTATTTCATTGGATTTAACATGACATAGTACTACTTTATTTTTAAATTTGTTTTAGTATGGCTACTAATTTTTGGATTAAGAATATTTTGTTCCCCAGCAAAAATTTGTGAATTTTCAACATTTCGCACATATTTAATTAATTTTTTTAACCCTGGTACTGACGAGAAAATGGGCAGCAATCCTAAAAATAGAAAACGAGCTGCAATAAATTCCATATGAATTAGAAAATGAGTAAAAATTATAAAAATAATAGCAAATGGGCTATACATGCCACAGATTTCGAGGCTGACTTGTCCATCCAACGGCCAACGTGTTTCTTCAATCTCTGATCTTCCTGCTCCAGCCGCCTAAACTAGCGCCGGCGGGACTGCCTGCTCCCTCCTCTTGTGGCCCGCTGTGATGCCGCGCAGGCTTCCCCGGCCCACCCTACTCCCTCCGCTGGCCTGGCCGCACGCAATCAGCTGCCTCCTTATTACGTGAAAAAAATGATTCCTCCCACTGACATCTGGGGCGCACCGGTTAGGAGGCTGACCTGTGGGCCTACTAAGTTGACGCGTACGCAGGGCTTGTCAACTTAGTCAACAAACGATTCTAGCAGTAGTAACAGTTGGATTTGAATCGAACGGTCCTGCTGCTTCTTCAATCGCTGCTCTTCTTGCACCAGCCGCCCAAACCAGCGCCGACGAGACCACCTGCTCCTGCCTCTAGTGGCCGGCTGTGCTGCCGTTGAGGCCTCACCGCCCCCTACTACTCCCACCGCTAGCCAGGCCCTGCAGCGACGGCAGCCTCACACCAAAGCCGAACCAGTGAACCCTCGTACTCCTCTCCGCGTGGGCATCCACTGCCGCGTCTTCCCTGGCTCCGCGACGTCCCCTTCCTAGGCCTCGCCGTCGTCCACCACCTTGGATGCGCTCGGCACGGAGTGGTCAATGTGGTCAACGAACGGCACCATCGGAAGTAGACTGTGCATGGAGAGGCTGACAGCTGGGTCCACGGCCGCACGCAAGGAAATGCCTCCTTATTACGCGCAAAATAATGGTTCCTCCACCTGACAACTGGGACCCACCGGAAGGGCCTCTGTATTTCGCGAAAAAATCGTTCCCTCCGCTGACAAATCGGACCCACCAGCTATATGTTCGCACACAAGGAAGTGCCTCCTTATTACACACAAAAAAATGAATACCCCCTGCTAGCTGGGACCCACAATAGTGGGAGGCTGACTTGTGGGCCAACTAAGTTGACGGGGACGGAGGGCTTTGTCAACTTAGTCAATATGAACGATTCTAGCTCCAATGACCGTACGATGTCCATCCAACGGCCATAGTTCTTCTTCAACCTCTGGTCTTCTTGCTCCAGCCGCCCAAAGCAGCGTCGGTCGTGCTGCCTGCTCCTGCCTCCCGTGGCCGGTTGTGCTGCCGCGCAGGCCTCACCGCCCCCGACTACTCCCACCGCTGGCCAGGGCATCCCTCTACTCTCCCACACCCCTTGTTATTCTGCGGCGACGGCAGCCTCACACCGTAGATGAACCAGTGAACCCTCGTACTCCTCTCTGTGTGGGCATCCACTGCCGCGTCTTCCCCGGCTCCGCGCCGTCCCCTTCCTAGGCCTCGCCGTTGTCCACCGCCCTGGTGCTCTCGGCGCGGCGTGGTCAATGTGGTCAAGGAACGACTTCCATCGGAAGAGTACTGTACGTGGAGAGGCTGACAGCTGGGCCCACAGCGGCCGCAAGGAAGTGCCTCCTTATTACGCGCAGAATAATTATTCCTCCACCTGACAGCAGGGACCCACCGGACGGGCCACCATATTTCGTGAAAAAAATGTTTCCCCCCTGACTGCTGGGACCCACCAGCTACATCTTCGCACGTAAAGAAGTGCGTCCGGGCAAAAAAAAACATTCACCCCCTGACTGCTTGGACCCACTAGCTACATCTTCGCACGGAAGGAAGTGCCTGATAGTCGGGACCCACCTGGTCGAAGTGTACGTAGCGTTGTCATTCTGGTCGCGAACGTGTATGTACATACTGGTCGATGTAGAGGCGCGCACGTGTCGTAGTAGAGGCGCGCACGTAGCATGTACACGTACGTACAGCGGCCAGGGTGCAAGAAAGAAAATACGGCCACGTACGTACATACGGGCTGGGTCTCGAACGTCTACTCGCGCATACGTACGGCCAGGGCTCGTGTACATGGCTGGGTCGGAACGGAGAAACTGCGTCGTCGTCGTGTTCATGGGGAGCCAACCGGCTGGGTCGGAACGGAATGCGTCGTCGTGTTCATCGGGAGGGCTTGGACGGAACAGCCGATGGAAACGAGGCCTGGCGTACCGCAGAACAGAGGAAACGGCCTTGTGTTCGACCGGCCACGGTCGAAACGGGATCCTATTCATCGGGAGGGGTCTGGCGTACCGCAAAACGGAGGAAACGGACCTCCTATGGTCGAAACAGGGTCCTGTTGATCGGGAGGGGTGTGGCGTACCGGAAAATGGAGGAAACGGACTTGTGTTGGAGCGCTACGGTCGAAACGGGGGTCCTGTTCATCGGGAGGGGTGTGGCGTACCGCAAAATGGGACTCCACTGGATACTGTTCATCTCCACCGTCGACCCCCTCCAGCCTCCACGGGCTACTGTTCATCCATCGTCGACCTCCTCCAGCCTCCACCTGCGACTGTTCATCGACGGGCTCCTGTTCATCCAGCCTCCACCGGGCGCTACTCCACCGGCTACTGTTCAACCAGCCCTCTCCACGGGCTCCTGTTCAACCACCCCTCCACGGGCTATTGTTCATCCAGCCCTCCACCATCTACTGTTCATCCAGCCCTCCACGGGGTCCTGTTCATCTAGCCCCAACCGGCTCGATCGATCGGGGTCTTGTTCATCCAGAGGCAACACCACGGGGTCCTGTTCATCCACCCTGACCGGGAACTGTTCATCCAAACCCCCCAGCAATGCTCACTGTTCATCCAGAGGCAGCATCGATCGGCTTCAGTTAGCAGCAATAGCGAAGGAATCGCTCGATCGGGTTCAGTTAACAGCCATCGATCGATCGCTCGGGTTCAGTAACGCGTAGCCTGCAGTGCAATCGCTCGGGTTCCGTAGGCGAACGCATTGCTCGGGTTCAGTTAGAACCCAACACCTCGCACCCACGCGCGTGCGTGTACAAGAGAAACGCGCAAACCTCCGTGCATCGCTCGGTCCCGACCACCCACCATAACCGGGAACACCCCGATATTTTCCTAGCCCTCGCTTCTATCGCGGTTTTTTCCATCATGGACGGCCCAAATAATGTCATGCAGCTGCATCTCCGCCCGCCTAGGACGAAAAACCCATTTTCTGTCATGATTTTTTGTCATAGAAGTAGGAGCCCACCACATCTATGATGATACCGGGTTTTGTCACAATTATCATCATAGAAGTGTCATAAGTATGACAGAAAAAATTTCGTTCGGCCCAAAATGTCACGGATGTGTCTTTTTTTGTAGTGATCTTTATGTCTCGACCATTTCGAGACTCCTCGTCATGTCCGTGATCATATCCGGAACTCCGAACAACCTTCAGTACATCAAAACACATAAACTCATAATACCGATCGTCACCGAAAGTTAAGCATGCGGACCCTACAGGTTCGAGAACTATGTAGACATGACCGAGACTCATCTCCGGTCAATAACCAATAGCGGAACCTGGATGCTCATATTGGTTCCTACATATTCTACGAAGATCTTTATCGGTCAAACCGCACAACAACATACGTAGTTTCCTTCGTCATCGGTATGTTACTTGCCCGAGATTCGATCGTCGGTATCTCAATACCTTGTACAATCTCATTACCGGCAAGTCTCTTTTCTCGTTCCGTAATGCATCATCCCACAACTAACTCATTAGTCACAATGCTTGCAAGGCTTATAGTGATGTGCATTACCGAGAGGGTCCAGAGATACCTCTCCGATACTCGGAGTGACAAATCCTAATCTCGATCTATGCCAACCCAACAATCACCATCGGAGACACCTGTAGAGCATCTTTATAATCACCCAGTTACGTTGTGACGTTTGATAGCACACTAAGTGTTCCTCCGGTATTCGGGAGTTGCATAATCTCATAGTCATAGGAACATGTATAAGTTATGAAGAAAGCAATAGCAACAAACTAAACGATCATCGTGCTAAGCTAACGGATGGGTCAAGTCAATCACATCATTCTCTAATGATGTGATTGTTGGAAATATGCCCTAGAGGCAATAATAAATTGGTTATTATTATATTTCCTTGTTCATGATAATCGTTTATTATCCATGCTAGAATTGTATTGATAGGAAACTCAGATACAGGTGTGGATACATAGACAACACCATGTCCCTAGTAAGCCTCTAGTTGACTAGCTCGTTGATCAATAGATGGTTACGGTTTCCGGACCATGGACATTGGATGTCGTTGATAACGGGATCACATCATTAGGAGAATGATGTGATGGACAAGACCCAATCCTAAGCCTAGCACAAGATCGTGTAGTTCGTTTGCTAAGAGCTTTTCTAATGTCAAGTATCATTTCCTTAGACCATGAGATTGTGCAACTCCCGGATACCGTAGGAATGCTTTGGGTGTACCAAACATCACAACGTAACTGGGTGGCTATAAAGGTGCACTACAGGTATCTCCGAAAGTGTCTGTTGGGTTGGCACGAATCGAGACTGGGATTTGTCACTCCGTGTAAACGGAGAGGTATCTCTGGGCCCACTCGGTAGGACATCATCATAATGTGCACAATGTGACCAAAGAGTTGATCACGGGATGATGTGTGTTACGGAACGAGTAAAGAGACTTGCCGGTAACGAGATTGAACAAGGTATCGGGATACCGACGATCGAATCTCGGGCAAGTAACATACCGATTGACAAAGGGAATTGTATACGGGATTGATTGAATCCCCGACATCGTGGTTCATCCGATGAGATCATCGTGGAACATGTAGGAGCCAACATGGGTATCCAGATCCCGCTGTTGGTTATTGGCCGGAGAACGTCTCGGTCATGTCTGCATGGTTCCCGAACCCGTAGGGTCTACACACTTAAGGTTCGATGATGCTAGGGTTATAAAGGAAGTTTGTATGTGGTTACCGAATGTTGTTCGGAGTCCCGGATGAGATCCCAGACGTCACGAGGAGTTTCGGAATGGTCTAGAGGTAAAGATTTATATATGGGAAGTCCTGTTTTGGTCACCGGAAAAGTTTCGGGTGCTATCGGTAATGTACCGGGACCACCGAGAGGGTCCCGGGGGTCCACCAGGTGGGGCCACCGGCCCCAGAGGGCTGCGTGGGCCAAGTGTGGGAAGGGACCAGCCCCTAGGTGGGCTGGTGCGCCTCCCACAAGGGGCCCAGGGCGCAGGAAAGGGGGGAAGGGGGAAACCCTAGGCTCAGATGGGCCTAAGGCCCATCTAGTGGGGCGCCCCCCTCTCTCCCCCCTTGGCCGCCCCCCAAGTCCAATCTAGGGCTGGCCGCACCCCTTGGGGGGGACCCTAGATGGGGGCGCAGCTCCTCCCCCTCCCCTATATATATTGGGGGTTTTGGGGCTGCCAGACACAGGAGAACATCTCCCTCTTGGCGCAGCCCTACCCCTCTTCCTCCTCCTCTCTCGCGGTGCTTGGCGAAGCCCTGCGGGATTGCCACGCTCCTCCATCACCACCACGCCGTCGTGCTGCTGCTGGATGCAGTCTTCCCCAACCTCTCCCTCTCTCCTTGCTGGATCAAGGCGTGGGAGACGTCACCGGGCTGCACGTGTGTTGAACGCGGAGGCACCGTTCTTCGGTGCTTAGATCGGAACCAACCGCGATCTGAATCGCTACGAGTACGACTCCTTCATCCGCGTTCTTGCAACGCTTCCGCATCACGATCTACAATGTTATGTAGATGCACTCCCCTTCCCCTCGGTGCTAGATTACTCCATAGATTGATCTTGGTGATGCGTAGAAAATTTTGAATTTCTGCTACGTTCCCCAACAGTGGCATCATGAGCTAGGTCTATGCGTAGTTTCTATGCACGAGTAGAACACAAAGTGGTTGTGGGCGTTGATGTTGTCAATTTACTTGTTGTTACTAGTCTTATCTTGATTCGGTGGCATCGTGGGATGAAGCGGCCCGGACCGACCTTACACGTACACTTACGTGAGACAGGTTCCACCAACTCACATGCACTAGTTGCATAAGGTGGCTAGCGGGTGTCTGTCTCCCACTTTAGTCGGATCGGATTCGATGAAAAGGGTCCTCATGAAGGGTAAATAGAAATTGGCATATCACGTTGTGGCTTTTCCGTAGGTAAGAAACATTCTTGCTAGAAACCCATAGCAGCCACGTAAAACATGCACCGACAATTAGAGGACGTCTAACTTGTTTTTGCAGGGTATGCTATGTGATGTGATATGGCCAAAAGGATGTGATGAATGATATATGTGATGTATGAGATTGATCATGTTCTTGTAATAGGAATCACGACTTGCATGTCGATGAGTATGACAACCGGCAGGAGCCATAGGAGTTGTCTTAATTTATTGTATGACCTGCGTGTCAAAGAAAACGCCATGTAATTACTTTACTTTATTGCTAACCGTTAGCCATAGTAGTAGAAGTAATAGTTGGTGAGACAACTTCATGAAGACACGATGATGGAGATCATGGTGTCATGCCGGTGACGAAGGTGATCATGCCGCGCCTCAAAGATGGAGATCAAAGGCGCAAGATGATATTGGCCATATCACGTCACTTTATGATTTGCATGTGATGTTTGTCATGTTTACATCTTATTTGCTTAGAACGACGGTAGCATAAATAAGATGATCCCTTACTAAAAATTTCAAGAGACGTGTTCCCCCTAACTGTGCACCGTTGCGAAGGTTCGTTGTTCGAAGCACCACGTGATGATCGGGTGTGATAGATTCTAACGTTCGAATACAACGGGTGTTGACGAGCCTAGCATGTACAGACATGGCCTCGGAACACATGCGAAACACTTAGGTTGACTTGACGAGCCTAGCATGTACAGACATGGCCTCGGAACACAAGAGATCGAAAGGTCGAACATGAGTCGTATAGTAGATGCGATCAACATGGAGATGTTCACCAATGATGACTAGTCCGTCTCACGTGATGATCGGACACGGCCTAGTTTGACTCGGATCATGTATCACTTAGATGACTAGAGGGATGTCTATCTGAGTGGGAGTTCATTAATCAGATGAACTTAATTACCATGAATAGTCAAAAGGTCTTTGCAAATTATGTCATAGCTTACGCTTTAGTTCTACTGTTTAAGATATGTTCCTAGAGAAAATTTAGTTGAAAGTTGATAGCAGCAATTATGCGGATTGGGTCCGTAAACTGAGGATTGTCCTCATTGCTGCACAGAAGGCTTATGTCCTTAATGCACCGCTCGGTGTGCTGAACCTCAGCGTCGTCTGTAGATGTTGCGGAACATATGACATACACGTTTTGATGACTACGTGATAGTTCAGTGTGTAATGCTAACGGTTTAGAATTGTGGCACCAAAGACGTTTTTGAAACGTCGCGGAACACGTGAGATGTTCCGAAGACTGAAATTGGGATTTCAGACTAATGCCCGCGTCAAGAGGTATGAGACCTCTGACAAGTTTCTTAAGCCTGCAAACTAAGGGAGAAAAGCTCAATTGTTGAGCATGTGCTCAGATTGTCTGAGTACCACAATCGCTTGAATCGAGTGGGAGTTAATCTTCCAGATGAGATAGTGATGGTTCTCCATAGTCACTGCCACCAAGCTATTAGAGCTTCGTGATGAACTATAACATATCAGGGATAGATATGATGATCCTTGAGCTATTCGCGATGTTTGACACCGCGAAAGTAGAAATCAAGAAGGAGCATCAATTCTTGATGGTTAGTAAAACCACTAGTTTCTAGAAGGGCAAGGGCAAAAGGGATACTTCATGAAACAGCAAGTCATTTGCTGCTCTAGTGAAGAATCCCAAGGTTGAACCCAAACCCGAGACTAAGTGCTTCTGTAATGAGGGGAACGGTCACTGAAGCAGAACTACCCTAGATACTTGGTAGATGAGAAGGCAGGCAAGGTCGACAGAAGTATATTGGATATACATTATATGAATGTGTACTTTACTAGTACTCCTAGCAGCACCAGGCTATTAGATACCGGTTCGGTTGCTAAGTGTTAGTAACTCGAAATAAAAGCTGCGGAATAAACGGAGACTAGCTAAAGGTGAGATGACGATATGTGTTGGAAGTGTTTCCAAGGTTGATGTGATCAAGCATCGCATGCTCCCTCTACCATCGAGATTGGTGTTAAACCTAAATAATTGTTATTTGGTGTTGAGCATAAACATGATTGCATTATGTTTATCGCAATACGGTTATTCATTTAAGGATAATAATGGTTACTCTGTTTATTTGAATAATACCTTCAATGGTCTTGCACCTAAAATGAATCTCGATCGTAGTGATACACATGTTCATGCCAAAAGATATAAGATAGTAATGATTGTACCACATACTTGTGGCACTGCCACTTGAGTCATATTGGTATAAAACGCATGAAGAAGCTCCATGTAGATGGATCTTTGGACTAACTCGTTTTTGAAAAGATTGAGACATGCGAACCATGTCTATTGGTATGAAGAAACTCTATGCAGATGGATCGTTTGGACTCACTTCATTTTGAATCACTTGAGACATGCAAATCATACCACATGGGCAAGATGACTGAAAGGCCTCATTTTCAGTAAGATGGAACAAGAGAGCAACTTGTTGGAAGTAATACATTTTGATGTATGCAGTCCAATGAGTGCTGAGGCATGCAGTGGATATCGTTATGTTCTTACTTCACAGATGATTTGAGTAGATGCTGAGTGTATTTACTTGATAAAACACAAGTCTGAATTATTGAAAGGTTCAAGTAATTTCAGAGTGAAGTTGAAGATCGTCGTGACAAGAGGATAAAATGTCTGTGATATGGTCATAGAGATGAGTATCTGAGTTACGAGTTTGGCACACAATTAAGACATTGTGGAAAGTGTTTCACAATTAATACCGCCTGGAACACCATAGTGTGATGGTGTGTCCGAACATCATAACTGCACCCTATTGGATATGGTGCATACCATGATGTCTCTCATCGAATTACCACTATCGTTTATGGGTTAGGCATTAGAGATAACCGCATTCACTTTAAAAGGGGCACCACGCAATTCCGTTGAGACGACACCGTTTAGAGAAACTTAAGTTGTCGTTTCTTAAAAGTTTGGGGCTGCGATGCTTATGTGAAAAGGTTTCAGGCTGATAAGCTCGAACCCAAAGCGGATAAATGCATCTTCATAGAATACCCAAAACAGTTGGGTACACCTCCTATTTCAGATCTGGAAGCAAAAGTAATTGCTTCTAGAAACGAGTCCTTTCTCGAGGAAAAGTTTCTCTCGAAAGAATTGAGTGGGAGGATGGTGGAGACTTGATAAGGTTATTGAACCGTCACTTCAACTAGTGTGTAGCAGGGCACATGAAGTTATTCCTGTGGCACCTACACCAAATGAAGTGGAAGCTTATGATAGTGATCATGAAACTTCGGATCAAGTCACTACCAAACCTCGTAGGTCGACAAGGATATGTACTACTCCTGAGTGGTACGGTAATCCTGTCTTAGATATCATGTTGTTAGACAATACTGAACCTACGAGCTATGGAGAAGCGATGGTGGGCCCATATTCCGACAAATGGTTAGAAGCCATGAAATCCGAGATAGGATCCATGTATCAGAACAAAGCATGGACTTTGGTGAACTTGCCCGATGATCGGCAAGCCATTGAGATAAATGGATCTTTAAGAAGAAGTCGGACATGGACGGTAATGTTACCGTCTATGAAGCTCGACTTGTGGCAAAGAGAATTTTCACAAGTTCAAGGAGTTGACTACGATGAGATTTTCTCATCCGTAGCGGTGCTTAAGTCCGTCGGAATCATGTTAGCATTAGCTGCATTTATGAAATCTGGCAGATGGATGTCAAAATAAGTTTCCTTACCAGTTTTCGTAAGGAAAGGTTGTATGTGATACAATCAGAAAGGTTTTGTCCTAAGGATGCTAAAAGGTATGCTAGCTCCAGCGATCCTTCCATGGACTAGAGCAAGCATCTCGGAGTCAGAATATACGCTTTGATGGAGTGATCAAAGTTTTTGGGTTTATACAAAGTTTGTTAGAAACTTGTATTTACAATAAAGTGAGTGGGAGCGCTACAACATTTCTGATAAGTATATGTGAATGACATATTGTTGATTCGAAATGATGTAAAATTTCTAGAAAGCATAAAGGGTTGTTTGAAAGGAGTTTTTCAAAGGAAGACCTGGATAAAGCTGCTTACATATTGGGCATCAAGATCTATAGAGATAGATCAAGACGCATGATGATACTTTCAAAGAACGCACACCTTGACATGTTTTTGAAAGAGTTCAAAATAGATCAGCAAAGAAGGAGTTCTTGGCTGTGTTACAAGGAGTGAGTATTGAGTAAGACTCAAGACCTGACCACAGCAGAAGAGAGAGAAAGGAGGAAGGTCGTCCCCTATGCTTTAGACGTAGGCTCTACAGTATGCTATGCTGTGTACTGCACCTGAAGTGTGCCTTGCCATGAGTTGGTCAAGGGGTACAATAGTGATCCGGGAATGGATCACATGACAGCGGTCGAAATTATCCTTAGTATCTAGTGGACTAAGGAATTTTCTCGATAATGGAGGTGAAAAGGAGTTCGTCATAAAGGGTTACGTCGATGCGAACTTTGACACTAATCCGGATGACTCTGAGTAGTAAACCGGATTCATATAGTAGAGCAGTTATTTGAAATGGCTCCAAGTAGCGCGTGGTAGCATCCACAAGATGACATAGATATTTGTAAAGCACACACCGATCTGAAAGGTTCAGACCCATTGACTAATAACCTCTCTCACAAGCATAACATGATCAAACCAGAACTCATTGAGTATTAATCACATAGTGATGTGAACTAGATTGTTGACTCTAGTAAACTCTTTAGATGTTGGTCACATGGTGATGTGACCTGTGAGTGTTAATCACATGGTGATGTGAACTAGATTATTGACTCTAGTGCAAGTGGGAGACTGTTGGAAATATGCCCTAGAGGCAATAATAAATTGGTTATTATTATATTTCCTTGTTCATGATAATCGTTTATTATCCATGCTAGATTGTATTGATAGGAAACTCAGATACATGTGTGGATACATAGACAACACCATGTCCCTAGTAAGCCTCTAGTTGACTAGCTCGTTGATCAATAGATGGTTACGGTTTCCTGACCATGGACATTGGATGTCGTTGATAACGGGATCACATCATTAGGAGAATGATGTGATGGACAAGACCCAATCCTAAGCCTAGCACAAGATCGTGTAGTTCGTTTGCTAAGAGCTTTTCTAATGTCAAGTATCATTTCCTTAGACCATGAGATTGTGCAACTCCCGGATACCGTAGGAATGCTTTGGGTGTACCAAACGTCACAACGTAACTGGGTGGCTATAAAGGTGCACTACAGGTATCTCCGAAAGTGTCTATTGGGTTGGCACGAATCGAGACTGGGATTTGTCACTCCGTGTAAACGGAGAGGTATCTCTGGGCCCACTCGGTAGGACATCATCATAATGTGCACAATGTGACCAAAGAGTTGATCACGGGATGATGCGAGTTACAGAACGAGTAAAGAGACTTGCCGGTAACGAGATTGAACAAGGTATCGGGATACCGACGATCGAATCTCGGGCAAGTAACATACCGATTGACAAAGGGAATTGTATACGGGATTGATTGAATCCCCGACATCGTGGTTCATCCGATGAGATCATCGTGGAACATGTGGGAGCCAACATGGGTATCCAGATCCCGCTGTTGGTTATTGGCCGGAGAACGTCTCGGTCATGTCTGCATGGTTCCCGAACCCGTAGGGTCTACACACTTAAGGTTCGATGACGCTAGGGTTATAAAGGAAGTTTGTATGTGGTTACCGAATGTTGTTCGGAGTCCCGGATGAGATCCCGGACGTCATGAGGAGTTCCGGAATGGTCCGGAGGTAAAGATTTATATATGGGAAGTCCTGTTTTGGTCACCGGAAAAGTTTCGGGTGCTATCGGTAATGTACCGGGACCACCGGGAGGGTCCCGGGGGTCCACCAGGTGGGGCCACCGGCCCCAGAGGGCTGCATGGGCCAAGTGTGGGAAGGGACCAGCCCCTCGGTGGGCTGGTGCGCCTCCCACAAGGGGCCCAGGGCGCAGGAAAGGGGGAAAGGGGGAAACCCTAGGCTCAGATGGGCCTAAGGCCCATCTAGTGGGGCGCCCCCCTCTCCCCCCCCTTGGCCGCCCCCCAAGTCCAATCTAGGGCTGGCCGCACCCCTTGGGGGGGAACCCTAGATGGGGGCGCAGCTCCTCCCCCTCCCCTATATATATTGGGGGTTTTGGGGCTGCCAGACACAGGAGAACATCTCCCTCTTGGCGCAGCCCTACCCCTCTTCCTCCTCCTCTCTCGCGGTGCTTGGCGAAGCCCTGCGGGATTTCCACGCTCCTCCATCACCACCACGCCGTCGTGCTGCTGCTGGATGGAGTCTTCCCCAACCTCTCCCTCTCTCCTTGCTGGATCAAGGCGTGGGAGACGTCACCGGGCTGCACGTGTGTTGAACGCGGAGGCACCGTTCTTCGGTGCTTAGATCAGAACCAACCGCGATCTGAATCGCTACGAGTACGACTCCTACATCCGCATTCTTGCAACACTTCCGCATCACGATCTACAATGGTATGTAGATGCACTCCCCTTCCCCTCGGTGCTAGATTACTCCATAGATTGATCTTGGTGATGCGTAGAAAATTTTGAATTTCTGCTACGTTCCCCAACAGTGATCCCGTTTATCAAATGACAACTCTTTGTCCATGGCTAGGAAACTTTAACCATCTTTGATTAACGAGCTAGTCAAGTAGAGGCATACTAGTGACACTCTGTTTGTCTATGTATTCACACATGTACTAAGTTTCCGGTTAATACAATTCTAGCATGAATAATAAACATTTATCATGATATAAGGAAATATAAATAACAACTTTATTATTGCCTCTAGGGCATATTTCCTTCAGTTCATGGGCCTTCATGGGCCTTAGTGGAAAGGAGAGAAGGGCCACAAGGGAGGCCGCCCCCCTCCCATGGCTAGTCCGAATTGGAGTAGGGAGGGGGCGGCGCCCCCTCTTTCCTTCTCATCTCTTCCTCCTTCCCTCTTGGAAAAGCAAGGGGACTCCAACTAGGATTGGGAATCCTAGTAGGACTCCCCTATGGCGCGCCTCCTCCCTGGCCGCCGGCCTCCTCCTCCCTCCTTTATATGCGGGGGCAGGGGGCACCCCAAAGACACACAAGTTTCTCTTAACCGTGTGTGGTGCCCCCTCCACAGTTACACACCTCGGTCATATTGTCGTATAGTGCTTAGGCAAAGCCCTGCGCCGGTAACTTCATCATCACCATCGTCATGCCGTTGTGCTGACAGAACTCTCCCTCGTCCTCAACTGGATCAAGAGCCCAAGGGACGTCATCGAGCTAAACGTGTGCTGAACGCGGAGGTGCCGTACGTTCGCTACTTGGATTGGTTGGATCGCGAAGACGTTCGACTACATCAACCGCATTACTAAACGCTTCCGCTTTCGGTCTACGAGGGTACGTGGACACACTCTCCCCGCTCGTTGCTATGCATCTCCTAGATATATCTTGCATGATCGTAGGTAAATTTTTTGAAATACTGCGTTCCCCAACAGTGGCATCCGAGCCAGGTCTATGCGTAGATGTTATATGCACGAGTAGAACACAATGAGTTGTGGGCGATAATAGTCATACTGCTTACCAGCAACGTCTTACTTTGATTCGGCGGTATTGTTGGATGAAGCAGCCCGGACCGACATTACATGACCGCGTTCATGAGACTGGTTCTACCGACATGCTTCGCACACAGGTGGCTAGCGGGTGTCTGTTTCTCCAACTTTAGTTGAACCGAGTTTGACTACGCCCGGTCCTTGTTGAAGGTTAAAATAGCACACTTGATGAAAAATTGTTGTGGTTTTGATGCGTAGGTAAGAACGGTTCTTGTTAGAAGCCCGTAGTAGCCACGTAAAACTTGCAAAACAAATTAGAGGACGTCTAACTTGTTTTTGCAGGGCTTGCTATGATGTGATATGGTCAAGACGTGATGATATATAAATTGCTGTATGAGATGATCATGTCTTGTATAAGTTATCGGCAACTGGAAGGGGCCTTATGGTTGTCGCTTTATTGTATGAAATGCAATCGCCATGTAATTGCTTTACTTTATCATGAAGCGGTAGCAATAGTCGTAGAAGCAATAGTTGGCGAGACGACAATGATGCTTTGATGGAGATCAAGGTGTCAAGCCGGTGACGATGGTGATCATGACGGTGCTTTGGAGATGGAGATCAAAGTCACAAGATGATGATGGCCATATCATATCACTTTTTTTATTGCATGTGATGTTTATCCTTTATGCATCTTATTTTGCTTAGTAAGGCGGTAGCATTATAAGATGATCTCTCACTAAATTTCAAGGTATAAGTGTTCTCCCTGAGTATGCACCGTTGCTACAGTTCGTCGTGCCGAGCCAGTTTTGCACATGCAGAATACTCGGGTTAAGCTTGACGAGCCTAGCATATGCAGATATGGCCTCGGAACACTGAGACCAAAAGGTCGAGCGTGAATCATATAATGGATATGATCAACATAGTGATGTTCACCATTGAAAACTACTCCATTTCACGTGATGATCGGACATGGTTTAGTTGATTTGGATCACGTGATCATTGAGATGACTAGAGGGATGTCTATCTAAGTGGGAGTTCTTAAGTAATATGATTAATTGAACTTTAATTTATCATGAACTTAGTACCTGATAGTATTTTGAATGTCTATGTTGTTGTAGATCAATGGCCTGTGCTACCGTTCCTTTGAATTTTAATGCGTTCCTAGAGAAAGCTAAGTTGAAAGATGATGGTAGCAACTACACGGACTGGGTCCATAACTTGAGGGTTATCCTCATTGCTGCACGGAAGAATTACGTCCTGGAAGCACCACTAGGTGCAAGACCCGCTGTAGGAGCAACTCCAGATGTTATGAACGTCTGGCAGAGCAAAGCTGACGACTACTCCATAGTTCAGTGTGCCATGCTTTACGGCTTAGAACCGGGACTTCAACGACGTTTTGAACGTCATGGAGCATATGAGGTGTTCCAGGAGTTGAAGTTAATATTTCAAGCAAATGCCCGGATTGAGAGGTATGAAGTCTCCAATAAGTTCTACAGCTGCAAAATGGAGGAGAATAGTTCTGTCAGTGAACACATACTTAGAATGTCTGGGTACCACAACCACATGACTCAACTGGGAGTTAATATTCCTGTTGATAGTGTCATTGACAGAGTTCTTCAATCACTGCCACCAAGCTAGAAAAGCTTCGTGATGAACTATAATATGCAAGGGATGTGTTGAGGATATAGACCTTAGAGTCACCCGCCAGGAGGGGCCGGGTTACTCGTGGGGTCGTTGCCAGAAGCCCGGAGCCAAGTTTCAAGATAATGGGCCGGAGATGGGCTGAGACCCGGATATGGCTTAAAGCCCGTAGTTATCATCGTTGTTATAGTAGACTTGTAGTGTAAGGCAAGTATTGTTTAGAGTCCGAGCCGGACGCTCTTATGAGCCGGCCGGGACTCTAAGGGCTGCTGGGCGTCAGCCTCCCTATATAAAGGGAGGACCCGGCAGCGGTTCAAGGGCGACAACAACCTCATCGAGAACCGGGCATAACTGTTTAGCTCCCTGGCGATCGTAACCCTAATCAATAACACCTCGAACTGGAAGTAAGCTTTTACCTTCACCGTAAGGGGCTGAACCAGTATAAACCCTCGTGTTCCTTGTCCCGCATAACCCCTTCAAGCTTCCTAGTTGCAATGGCTCTACGACTAAGTCCTAGCTCAAGGACATCTGCCGTGACAATTCCACGACAGTTGGCGCCCACCGTGGGGCCAGCGCACGGTGGATTTGAGTTCTTGAAGGGCAGCTTTGAAGGGCTCAAGGGATACGCTGTGGGCCGGATGACCAAGAGTCGTCGCGGCAAGCTCTACATCGACGATGCGGACTGGGGCCCCGATGCCGACTCAGTTGAGTACGGGTACCGGGTCCCCTTCGGCGGAATTCATGGCTTCATCCGCAAGATTGGTGAGCCGGGCCCCGAGCCGGGTCTCCGCGCCGATCTCATCGAAACGGCTCAGCGTGCACAACCCGCCCGGGCCCGGCCCGCCTTAAGGCGTGCTTTTGTGGGATGCATCCATGGAGGGCCCTCTGATCCATCCGGGTCCGGTGATGAGGAGGCCGCCGGCTCAGACGGCGCGTCGGCCACCGATGAGTCAAACTCGTTGTACCAACTACAAGATGGCGTGCTCATGGGTTGTTCCGATGGTGACAGTATTCCGGACCTTTTTGAGCCACCAAGTCAGGTTGGGGTTTTTATGGCCGGTGCGCAGCCTGTTCAGAACCCTGGTGCTGGGGCGGGAAACCCGGTGCCTTCTCCGGCTCAGGTGCTAATGGATCTCACGGACAAGATGACGGCCCTGTTAACTGCCACGATCGACCTGGTAGATCAAGCTCAGCACGATGCGGTGGTGGCACAGCTAAAATCGGATCTGATAAAAGCCAAAGAGGATCTTGCAGCGGAGGGGATCAGGCTGGCTGCAGAGCGGGCGGCTCTCGACGCCCGGACTCAGCTGATTCAGGCGCAGTCCTTCCAACTCACGATGGACCAGAACGCGGCCAACGAAGTCATGAGAAGGAGGCATCAGAAGGCCCAGTCTCGACTCCCGCCGGTTTATGATCCACGCAATCTCTTCAACACGCCGGGTGCAGGGTCTTGTAACCCGCCAGGGGTCATTGCGCCCGGGTCCGGACCCCTGGTTCAGCCGCGAGTGATGGGGCCCCCAGGTGCCCCCTGCCCCGCCTCAGTATGTGCCAATACCCCCGGGTCATTATGATTACCCGCTAGAGAACATGGTGGCTGCGGCAGCACGGCTGGCGGCTCTCCCCGTTGACGGCGATTCTCCGGCGGCCATCGAAACCCGCCGGGTCAGGGAACTCCTGCAAACGGCACTAGCACAGCAAGAGGCATACTCCTACAGCCGGGACAGGATCCACTCAACCCCTCGTCCAGGCCAGAGCCCGAGTTACAGCCGGCACATGGTCTCAGCGACCGGCTCAAGTAATGTCCGACGCCACGACCCGCCCCCTGGTCATGGCCCGGCTCATAACGGAGCCTTCTACGCAACAACCCAAGCACGGCAAGAGGCAGAGCAGGCGCCTCAATTGACGGCTTATCAGACCCCCCCGGCTTATCCGACGACGTCCGTTGATGTGGGAATTTCTACCAGGACCGGGGGAGTCCCTTGTTTGGTACCAGCCATCCGTAATGAACGTCTACCTAAGGATTTCAAGGGCCCTAGGAAGGTGCCTAACTATACAGCAGACTTACAGCCTGCAGCCTGGATTGAGAGTTATGAGATGGCTATGGAATTGCTGGAGGTCAGTGAGGCGGCCATGGCCAAATATTTCACCATGATGTTAGATGGAACTGCCCGCACATGGTTGAAAGGTTTACCGCCGAACTCCATGGGGTCTTGGGCTGAGCTGAAAGCCCGGTTCATTCAAAACTTCAAAGATACCAGCAGGCAGTCTATGTCAATTGTGGATTTGACTAACTGTAAGCAGCAGGAGGGTGAGTCCACGACCCATTGGGTTCGCCGGGTCAAGGAGATCATACATTCATCAGATAAGATGGATGCCGGCTCTGCAGTCTTAATGTTGGAACAGAACTGTCGCTTTGTGCCTCTTAAGATGAAGCTTGGGTGGCTCAAGCGCGACTGCACCGACATGGGTACCCTAATGGCGGCTCTTGTCAAGTACGCCGATTCCGATGGTACCAAGGATCCCCCTTCAGACAATGAAAGGGCAGGGAAGGGAAAGAAGAATGGCAACGGCAAGGGTCCCCAGTTTAACCCGGGGAACCAAGGAGGAGGCAAGCGTAAGGCCGATGGCAGCCTAGAGTTTGTAGCCAACACCAACTCTCAAGGTAATAACCAGCGACGCAAGGGGAGGCCCCCTCCCCGAGGCGGCGGGTCAGGACCTTCTCTGGAGCTGCTGTTGAACGAACCCTGTCCGAGACACGGCTCTAGAGAGAAGCCAGCGACTCATCTGTGGAAGGATTGTGCTATCATGAAGGCCTTTAAAAACTACAATGGTCCGGGCGGCGGCTCAGGAGCTGGCGGCTCAGGCGCCGGCGGCTTTCATGGCCCGGGCGGTGGTTCAAATTCCGGTCCTCAGAACGGCCAAGGGGGCTTTAATCAACAGTCGGGTCAGGGTCATCAACAGCAGCAGGGGGGATATCAGACCAACCCGAAGCAGCTTAGCGGTGGACAGTATCACGTGTTCACCACTAGCTTGTGCAAACGAGACGAGAAGCTTCACAAGAGGGCTGTTAATGCTGTTGAGCCGGCAGTTCCACGCTATTTACGGTGGTCTGAGCAGCCCATAGTGTGGAGTAGGGAGGATCACCCCCCCGGGTGGATAACCCGGGCCACCTGGCCTTAGTGGTGGCCCCTCAGGTGGGAGGTTATAAGTTCACAAAAGTACTCATGGATGGAGGCAGCAGCATCAACATCCTCTATTATGAGACTTTCCGTCGTATGGGGTTGGTCGATAAGAACCTCAGCCAGTCAAATACTATCTTCCATGGTGTGGTACCTGGTAAGTCGGCTTATCCAGTCGGCAAGATCGAACTGGAAGTGGCTTTTGGTGATGAGAACAACTACAGGGTGGAGAAGTTGACCTTTGAGGTGGTCAAGATAAGAAGTCCATACCACGCTATATTCGGACGGCCGGCTTACGCCAAGTTCATGGCACGACCGTGTTATGTGTACTTACAGCTCAAGATGCCGGGTCACAACGGGACTATTACGGTTCACGGCAGCCGGAAAGTGGCTCTGGAGTGTGAGGAAGGTGACGCGGCTTATGCAGAGTCTGTTTGTGCCACAGAAGAGTTGAAATTTTATAAAGACAATGTTGACCCAACAGATATGACCTCTCTGAAAAAGCCAACCACAGAGAATGAACCAGCAATGAAATTTAAATCAGCTGATGAGACTAAGCTTGTTGATTTTGTTCCAGGTGACTCGTCTCAGCAGTTTAGCATCAGTGCAAATCTGGACCCGAAATAGGAAAGCGCGCTCATCGAGTTCATCCGTGAGAATAGGGACATCTTCGCGTGGAAACCTTCTGACATGCCAGGTGTACCTAGAGAACTCGCTGAGCACACTCTCAATATTGATCCAAAATTTAAGCCGGTCAGACAGTTCCTTCGACGGTTTAACGAAGAGAGGCGGAAAGCTATTGGTGAAGAAGTGGCCCGGCTCTTGGCAGCTGGGTTCATTGTTGAGGTTTTTCACCCGGAGTGGTTGGCTAACCCGGTGCTCGTACTCAAGAAGAACGGCACCTGGCGGATGTGTGTTGACTACACGGACTTGAACAAGGCGTGTCCGGCTGATCCTTTTGCTCTCCCCCGTATTGATCAAATCATTGATGCTACGGCAGGTTGTGCACGCTTAAGTTTCTTGGATGCCTATTCCGGGTATCATCAGATTAAGATGGCAGTTAAGGACCAGGAGAAGACGGCGTTCATCACTCCCTTTGGAGCCTTCTGCTATGTGTCTATGCCTTTTGGACTCAAGTGTGCACAGGCGACTTACCAGCGTTGTGTGTAGAATTGTCTTCATAAACAGATCGGGCGCAATGTTCACGCCTACGTGGATGATATTGTGGTTAAATCCATCAAGGAGGAAACCCTGATAGATGACTTAAGGGAAACCTTCGATAATCTCCGGGTCTACAAGATGATGCTTAACCCGGCCAAGTGTGTTTTTGGTGTTCCTGCAGGCAAACTATTGGGCTTCTTGGTTTCTGACAGAGGCATTGAGGCTAACCCGGAGAAGATCAAGGCTATCACCTCCCTGGCTAAGCCGGCATGTATAAATGATGTTCAGCGTTTGGCGGGTCGCATCGCTGCTTTAAGCCGGTTTATAAGCCGTTTGGGTGAGAAGGCTATGCCCTTATATCAGTTGATGAAGAAGACTGATAACTTTATCTGGAATGATGCAGCTAATACCGCTTTCGAGGATTTGAAAAAGCAACTGGCAGAGCCCCCCGTCCTTGCTGCTCCGATTGATAAGGAGCCCTTGCTACTATATGTAGCGGCAAATGCACGAGCTGTCAGCGTGGCTATTGTTGTGGAGCGCAAGGAGGCGGGTAAGGAGCATCCGGTTCAGCGGCCGGTTTATTATGTCAGCGAGGTGCTCATTGAGTCCAAGCAGCGGTACCCGCATTGGCAGAAGCTCGTATACGGTGTGTTCATGGCAAGCCGGAAACTCAAACATTATTTTCAGGGTCATCCCATCACTGTGGTCAGTTCTGCCCCCCTTGGTGATATTATCCAGAACAGAGAGGCTACAGGGAGAATTGCTAAGTGGGCTATAGAACTTGGACCTCATGGCCTCAAATATGTGCCACGCACTGCTGTTAAATCTCAGGCTTTGGTGGATTTCATCAATGATTGGACGGAGTCTCAAGTGCCTGAACAAAAGCCGGATAACACTTATTGGACTATCCACTTCGACGGGTCCAGACAGTTGGAGGGCTCGGGGGCTGGTGTTGTATTGGCTTCCCCAAAAGGTGACAAGTTCCATTATGTGCTACGGTTGATGTTTCCTTGCACTAACAATGCGGCTGAATACGAAGCTTTGCTCCACGGTCTTCGGGTGGCTAAGGAGATGAGCTTAAGCCGGGTAAGATGCTTTGGGGACTCAGATTTGGTGGCTCAACAAGTGTCGGGCACCTGGGATTCTAAGGATCCTCTAATGGCGGCTTATCGCCGCGAGGTTGATGCCATTGCTGGGCACTTCCAGGGATACCAAGTGGAGCATATTGATCGCAGGAGGAACGAGGCGGCTGATGCGTTAAGCCGGCTAGGCTCTCAGCGAAAGCCGGTGCCGCCTAACACTTTCCTGGATGTCCTGTATAACCCTTCGGTCAAGTTGCCTACAGAGGAGGACTTGGCTATCCCTGACCCGGAGGCACGACTGGTGGCGGCTCTTCATGTCATACCAGACTGGACAATGCCATATCTGGCTTATATAACCCGGGGAGAGTTGCCTGAGGATGAAACTCTGGCCAGGCAAGTAACCCGGCGGGCTAAGTCAATGGTTGTCATTGATGGCGAGTTGCATCATCGCAGTGTTTCAGGGGCGTTTCAGCGTTGTATCTCCCCTGAGGAAGGTCAAGAGATCTTGCGCGAGATCCATGAAGGGGATTGTGGCCATCATGCCGGTTCAAAATCTCTTGTAGCCAAGGCTTTCCGTCATGGTTTTTATTGGCTGACGGCTCACGCTGATGCAGAGGACTTGGTCAGTAAATGTGATGGTTGCCAAAGGTTCTCACGACGGGCTCATGTGCCGGCTCAGGAGTTGAGGATGATCCCAATCACTTGGCCCTTTGCGGTCTGGGGGCTTGATATGGTTGGGCCTTTTAAACGATCCAAGGATAAGAAGACCCACCTCTTGGTGGCAGTTGACAAATTCACAAAGTGGGTGGAGGCTGAGCCAGTTAGCAAGTGCGATGCAGCCACGGCGGTTCAATTTATGAAAAAGGTGATTTTCCGCTTCGGCTTTCCGCACAGCATCATAACTGACAATGGCACCAATTTATCCAAGGGCGCTATGGAAGAATTTTGTCAACGGGAGCATATCCGACTTGATGTTTCCTCAGTGGCTCACCCCCAATCCAATGGTCAAGCTGAGAGAGCTAACCAGGAGATTCTGAAGGGCATCAAACCCCGGCTTTTGGTCCCTTTGCAACGGACGCCGGGTTGTTGGGTGGAGGAGCTGCCCTCCGTCTTATGGAGCATCAACACTACTCCTAACAGGTCTACTGGCTTCACGCCTTTCTTCATGGTTTATGGAGCAGAAGCAGTCCTCCCCAGCGACATCCGTCACGATTCGCCTCGTGTGGCGGCTTATGTTGAGACGGCTAATGAACAGGCGCGCCAAGATGCTCTGGACTTGTTGGACGAACAGCGTGATGTGGCAGCAGCCCGTTCAGCGATTTACCAACAAGACCTGCGTCGTTATCACAGCCGCCGGGTCAAGTCCCGGGTCTTCCAGGAAGGCGACCTTGTGCTCCGGCTCATCCAGGATCAAACAGATGCACACAAGTTATCCCCACCCTGGGAAGGGCCCTTTGTGGTCAGTAAGAACTTGCACAACGGGTCATATTACCTCATTGATATTCGGGAACATAAAGGTTCACGTAAGTCTGAGGGGGAGACCCGTCGGCCGTGGAACATAGCTCAGCTTCGGCCTTACTACACTTGAGCTACCGGCTCTCGTGGTGTACATATTTATTTCAGACATGTATATACTATGATAAGCAATAAAGCAGGACCTCTGTCCTTTTTCTCCTCCCATTATGTGTGTCATTTTTTACATACTAGTTTGAAAGGAGGATCTGGCTTATGATCGTATTCGAGTTTAGCCGTAAGCAGTAAGGTCACTTGGGGGCTTCCTGTTCAAACATGGGTCGTATTCGAACCAAAGAGAACATAGCTGTCGATACCCATTTGATTGGCAAAGTGCCGAGCTCATTGGGAGGTTCCCTTTGGTCATATTTGAATCATAGTGTCACCCCTCTGAGAACCGACGTGGATCGTATTCGAATCAGCGTCGTTAAACAATTTTCAGAGTCACTTGGGGGCTTCCTGTTCAAACATGGGTCGTATTCGAACCAAAGAGAACATAGCTGTCGATACCCTTTTGATTGGCATCGCCACACCCACTGGGGGCTATATGATCGCATCCGAATCTTAGCTTAACCTCTTTGGACCGGGTTTCTGGTCGTATTCGAACCGGACGCCCCAAGTTTTTTATACTTTATCACAAGTTTACTCTGCTCATGTCAAAGTATGTACTGCCGGGTCTCTCTTGCCGGCTTATATTTGGTTTATCTTGTTAAGTTGAACATCATGGATGTCATCAAGACAGGTAAATTCGAGTTCAGGTACCAACCAGGCTACCCGGGTTATTTAAACCGGAGGTATGCTTACGGGCCGTTAAGTGTGTTATCACGGCTATGTTCAGAGTATAGTTAACGACCAGTCTTTTTTGGTTCGTGTTCCGGGTTATCCATTTCAAACACCTGATTCTCAGGGCGGTAAGCCGCCTTGAGACTTGTGATTTGCCTTTCTATGCAGATGCTTGAAGGTACTTTTTAAGGTTGAGAAGGACAAAGGGATAATCATGACCCGGAGGAGCATTAAAAGAATAACTTCAAGGAGTTTCAGCATTCATTACGTGCACGATGGCACGGCAGAGATAAATTGTTGCACTTATTCTATTACAAAAATCCTTCAAAGTTTCAAGGGTGGAGCGTTGTTCGGTGAACCGCCAGCCGCTTTATGACGCCTGCTGAGTCGAAGTCCCCGGCTCGTCTTCTGCTCCGGCTGATCCCAAGACCTCGAAGGTTGACGACTTCCAGTTGATGCCGCTGAGAGCTTCGAACTGGGCTTCTTCGTCAATTAACCCGGCCGGGTCAATCTCGGGGGCGAAGGTGTGTTGGCGAGCCGGAGGAATCAGACTAAGAGCTTCATAGCGAGGGGTTGGAATCCTCTGATTCTCCGCGTTGTACCCCGGCTGATACTTGGTTAAGTCGGTGTCGTTCCCGATGATGGTGGCCACCGGGCGTACAGCCTTCACACATGCCGCGAAGTCCTTCTGGTCGAAGGCGGAGCCGTCTTCCTTCAGGCTGGGGTAACCCAGGGCGATGTCTGCCGGGTCTAGCTCCGGCAGGAATGCTTTGGCCCGGCTCAGCGCGGCAATTGCTCCGGATCTTGCGGAGGCTCGGCGTAGCTCCTGGATCCGCTGTGGCAGAACTGCGAGCCGGCGCAGGACTTCAGCCAAATGGGTTGGCACCTCGTTGGATAGGGCCACCACAGCTAAGGCGCGCTGTGACCCGGTGTAGAGTTGTTCCACCAGGGTGTACACGGCCTTTAGCTTGGTGACCACGCTCTGGTTGAGGTTGGCACTCCTAGGACCTGTTTAATAAAGGTCAGACAAGCCGGTGACAAGGATGAATCATAACATGTACAGACTTGATGAAAGCCGGTGAGGCGACTTACCAAAGATAGCAGCCACCATTTGGGAAACCTGGCGCTTTAGGCCGGAGAGCTCAGCGGTCTTCTCAGTGAGGGCCTTCTCCGCCTGTTCTGCCCGGGTCACCAGTGCGGCTTTCTCCTCAGCCCAGGCCTTCCGCTCAGCGTCGAATTCAGTCTTCAGTTTCTCCTGAGCGGCGATGCTGGAGACAAACTTGGCGTTCGCCTTCCGGGTCTCCATCTCTTGTGTCTTTAGCCGGCTCTTGAGATCCGCAAGGTCCGACTCAAATTTCTTGCCAGCAGCCTGCATATATTTCCGGGTTATTAACAGTCATTATATAAGTCCCAAGCACTTTCCAAGCAAAGACACTTGGCACTTGGGGGCTAATGCATATTGAACGTCTCCATTTATGTACTACCGGTTCAGTTAAGTAAGCCGGAATCTAAGTCTACAACATATTCAAGTATAAGTTATAGACTTGGGGGCTAGCATGACAAGGATCACTATGCAGAAAGTAAGAAGACAGCAGAAGGTTACCTCAGATTTTTGTTGGATCTGGTTGACCATGGCGATCTCGGCGTCCCGGCTCTTGTGAACTTGGCTGATGTAGCCTGAGACGAGCTCTCCAATGCTTAAGCCGGTGTAGCTGGAGAGATCCAGATTCACCCGGTGGGGTTGCAGCAACTCCCCCTTCATGGAGCATTTGGCCAGCGCGGTCGGCCTCCCCTGCTCAACATACTCCGTCCGGGTAATTACTACGTCCGGGTCGTTAGCTGGTGGGGCTGAGCCGGAGGCCTCCGGGTTAGCCGATGCTTCGGTCGTTGTCTTGGTGGTCGGGGCAGGGGCTTCAGGCACCGTGTCCATGGGAATGGTGGCTTCGACGGCGGAGGCGGCTGGCGGCTCTTGAGCTGTCGTCTCCGGCTCAGGAAGGTCTGGCACTCCGGCTGACCTGGTCTTCTTTGCTCTTTTGGTGAGCTTTGCCTGGGCACTGAAAAAACAGAAGTGTTAGGTATGCAAAGAGTAAGTACAGACAGATAATGTAAGGAGATTATTATTACCCGGGTGCAGTTTTGAAGGCCGGCAGACTTGACTGCATGGAGTCACCCGAAGAGGGGGAGGTCTCCTGGTAATTGGAGTCAGAAGAGTTGAGTGGCTGACGGATGACACCCGCCAACGGATGAAAAGGGTACAGGTGAGAAAAAACCTCAGTACGACGCTTCCTTGTTGCGTCGGGTAACCCGGCGGAAAGGTCGGCGTCCTTGCGGGCTCGGGTGTGACGCTGGCTTTCATGGACCTGTTGCTTCAAAAGAAATTGAGGGTCTTGATGAGCTAATGGATGAGAAAAGCTTACTTTCCGGGTTACTCTTCGGACTTTCAGCTGCGGCAAAGGCTCCGAGTCGGAGGAAAGTGATGTTACCTCTTCAATCACCGGGTTACTGGCGCCGGTGTCATCCTGTCAATAAGCCGTTGATAAGGCGGACAGCAGCAAACGATAAGTATGGCAGGAGTTTAAAGGTTTAAGGGTTACCTCTGACTCGGAGCTGTCGCTTAGTTGCAGCAGCTCCGAAGCAGTGGGTCTGCTTCCCTTTTTGCGAGGGGCGGCTTTCTTGGCGGCTTTCTTCGCCTTCCTCGCCTTCTTGGCCGCCTCATGGTCATACTTGACCCGCCAGAACTTTTCATCAGCCTAAGAAATATAGTAATGAACTCTTAAATGGTTCAGAGCAAGGTGACATGTAAAAAAAAGAGTGGAAAGGTTAAGGTCAGCGGCTTACCGCTGGGGCTGGATTGGTCTTGCAGAACGGGGCTAGCCCGGTTCTTCCACAGTCTGCCAGGCTCTCGTTTAACAGAGCCTTGGTCTCTTCTTCAGCAACGTCTTCTGGAAGATCATTGCGACTGTGCCTCTGCGGGTCATCCTTTCGCCCGGTGTACTCACACATTAAGCCGGGGCGGCGGCTCAATGGGATCACCCGCCATGAGATCCAGACCCGGACTAGATCAATTCCGTTCAGACCGTTGCCTAGCAGGGCCTTGATCTTGTTGATCGTTGGAAGCAGGGGCTGGCGTTCCGCGGCAGTCAGTTTGTCGGATAATGGATGAGTCGGCTCCAGGCGCGTTGGGCGAAAGCCGGGCAGCGGGCTCTCATCAGCCGGGGACGTGTCTTGGCAGTAGAACCAAGTCATATTCCAGTCCTTGGGGTGACTTGGCGGCTCTGCGTAAGGGAATAGACAGTCCCTGCGCCGTTGGATGGAGATGCCGCCTAACTCTAGACTTGGACCGTTTGCGCACTCATTTTGGCGGTTCAAATAAAACAGCTCTCTGAAGAGCAGCAGACTCGGCTCTTCTCCAAGATATACTTCACAAAAAACTTGGAAGTTGCAGATGTTGGATATGGAATTGGGTCCTATATCCTGAGGCCGAAGGTCAAAGAAGTTGAGCACGTCCCGGAAGAATTTTGAGCCGGGCGGTGCGAAGCCTCGGCTCATATGGTCCGCAAAGATCACTACCTCCCTGTCCCTCGGCTGTGGTCTTTCTTCTGACGGGTCAGGGGCACGGTAGGACATCACTTCCTTCTTGGGCAGATATCCAGACTTAACAAAGTTGGCCAGGGTCTCATCAGTGACGTTGGATCTCATCCAGTTGCAAGTGATGGGAGCCTTGGGAGGCATGGTGACGGTTGGTGGTCTATAATAAAGAGAAGAGTATCCGGGTCAATTATAAGCCGGGGATCTGTTGTTCAAACTAAGGTGGCGGCTTATGAAGGGGACTAATGATATGTATTCAGATATGGTGGGTTATCTAAGCCGTAGGAGCGTTCAGAATAAGTTGGTCATCTACGGATTACTACAGTTAAGCCGGAAGAGTCTACAGAGCATGGTTCTCCTTAAAACCGGAAAGTTCTATGGCGCGTGTTTTCTTTAACCCGGATATGTAAGCCGCCGAGATTCAATGGTTGCAGTTTTTACTAAGTGTGGTAAACAGGTTTCACATACTACCATAACTTTTTTGGATCAAAATAGTCGGAGCAGAGAAAATTTTCTAGACCTAAAAAACAGAGGCAGGAGAAGTTCTTGAGGTTGAACACAGTTCTTATGCAGTAAAAAGAGGATTTCTTGCAGATGAAATGAGTTTCGAACATCTACCGCAGTGGTCTTACACAAGGTTAAAGATCAACCAACTACAGTGGTGACGAGGACTACCGAGTTTCTGGGCAAAGGTGACGAACACGAAGAACGGGAGGAACCCTACCATAGATCTGTTCTAGCAAGGCAGGGAAGACTCACCGGAGTTGAGGAAGAGCGGAGGTTGTCGGCGTTATCTGGTCCGAGTCAGGGTGATGCAGCGGCCGGGTTGATGAAGATCAGGGGCGCGACGGCGGCGGCAGTGGCGGAGCTCGGGCAGAGAGGCGACAGCGCGAGGAGGAAGAAGGAGAGTGTGAGAAGAGAGCGTTGGGCCGGCCTATTTATAAGGCAGGGTCATAAGTGGGCGCGAGATTCAAGGAGGCCACGGCGTGGTTATCTCCCCCTCACGGTGCCTCGATTTTCGGGATGACAGTAAAGGCAAAGATCCGTTGCGGATCTGGCGGAGTAAAAAAGGACTTAATGGAGGATGACGTCACGGCGGATTATCCGGAGTCCAGAGGATGACGTCACTCCGGGTTATGGCCTTCACATGAATGGTAAGCCGGAGATTTTTTCTGTCTGCAGAGTTGAAGATTGACACGAGCCGGCTCAAATCAATCTGGGGCCTAATGTTGAGGATATAGACCTTAGAGTCACCCGCCAGGAGGGGCCGGGTTACTCGTGGGGTCGTTGCCAGAAGCCCGGAGCCAAGTTTCAAGATAATGGGCCGGAGATGGGCTGAGACCCGGATATGGCTTAAAGCCCGTAGTTATCATCGTTGTTATAGTAGACTTGTAGTGTAAGGCAAGTATTGTTTAGAGTCCGAGCCGGACGCTCTTATGAGCCGGCCGGGACTCTAAGGGCTGATGGGCGTCAGCCTCCCTATATAAAGGGAGGACCCGGCAGCAGTTCAAGGGCGACAACAACCTCATCGAGAACCGGGCATAGCTGTTTAGCTCCTTGGCGATCGTAACCCTAATCAATAACACCTCGAACTGGACGTAAGCTTTTACCTTCACCGTAAGGGGCTGAACCAGTATAAACCCTCGTGTTCCTTGTCCCACATAACCCCTTCAAGCTTCCTAGTTGCGATGGCTCTACGACTAAGTCCTAGCTCAAGGACATCTGCCGTGACAATTCCACGACAGGATGGATAAGACAATTCCCGAGCTCTTCGCGATGCTAAAGGCTGCGGAGGTAGAAATCAAGAAGGAGCATCAAGTGTTGATGGTTAACAAGACAACTAGTTTCAAGAAAAAGGGCAAAGGGAAGAAGGGGAACTTCAAGAAGAATGGCAAGCAAGTTGCTGCTCAAGTGAAGAAGCTCAAGTCTGGACCTAAGCCTGAGACTGAGTGCTTCTACTGCAAAGCGACTTGGCGCTGGAAGCAGAACTGCCCTAGGTATTTGGCGGATAAGAAGGATGGCATAGTGAAAGGTATATTTGATATACATGTTATTTATGTGTACCTTACTAATGCTCGTAGTAGTGCCTGGGTATTTGATACTGGTTTTGTTGCTCATATTTGCAACTCGAAACAGGGGCTAGGGATTAAGCGAAGATTGGCTAAGGATGAGGTGACGATGCGCGTGGGAAATGGTTCCAAAGTCGATGTGATCGCCGTCGGCACGCTACCTCTACAGCTACCTTCGGGATTAGTTTTAGACCTGAATAATTGTTATTTGGTGCCAGCGTTAAGCATGAACATTATATCTGGATCTTGTTTGATGCGAGATGGTTATTCATTTAAATAAGAGAATAATGGTTGTTCTATTTATATGAGTAATATCTTTTATGGTCATGCACCCTTGATGAGTGGTCTATTTTTGTTGAATCTCGATAGTAGTGAGACACATATTCATAGTATTGAAGCCAAAAGATATAAGTTTAATAATGATAGTGCAACTTATTTGTGGCACTGTCGTTTAGGTCATATTGGTGTAAAGCGCATGAAGAAACTCCATGCTGATGGGCTTTTGGAATCACCTGATGCTTGCGAACCATGCCTCATGGGCAAGATGAGTAATACTCCGTTCTCCGGAACAATGGAGCGAGCAACAGACTTGTTGGAAATAATACATGCTGATGTATGCGGTCCGATGAGTGTTGAGGCTCGCGGCGGGTTTCGTTATTTTTTTACCTTCACAGATGATTTGAGTAGATATGGGTATATCTACTTGATGAAACATAAGTTTGAAACATTTGAAAAGTTCAAAGAATTTCAGAGTGAAGTGGAAAATCATCGTAACAAGAAAATAAAGTTTCTACGATCTGATCGTGGAGGTGAATATTTGAGTTATGAGTTTGGTCTTCATTTGAAACAGTGCGGAATATTTTCGCAGCTCACGCCACCTGGAACACCACAGCGAAATGGTCTGTCCGAACGTCATAACCATACTTTGTTAGATATGGTGCAATCTATGATGTCTCTTACTGATTTACCGCTATCGTTTTGGGGTTATACTTTAGAGACGGCTGCATTCACGTTAAATAGGGCACCATCTAAATCCGTTGAGACGACACCATATGAACTGTGGTTTGGCAAGAAACTGAAGTTGTCATTTCTTAAAGTTTGGTGCTGCGATGCTTATGTGAAAAAGCTTCAACCTGATAAGCTCGAACCCAAATCGGAGAAATGTATCTTCGTAGGATACCCAAAGGAGACTGTTGGGTACACCTTCTATCATAGATCCGAAGGCAAGATATTTGTTGCTAAGAATGGATCCTTTCTAGAGAAGGAGTGTCTCGAAAGAAGTGAGTGGGAGAAAAGTAGAACTGAAAGTGCTAGTTATCGACTAGAGGGGGGTGAATAGGCGATTTTTATGAAAGTCTTCTAAACATGAGAGTTTCGAAGACAAACAAGAGAAATGAACCTATTGATATGTAGTGGAAGGTAGACTACACTAGACAAGCCATAGTCAAGCAAGTAATGAAGCTAAAGTACGAAGACTATTGGCAGCTAGGTAGAATGGATCAATATGGAAGATGGTATGAAGCCAAACAACAATAGTCGTCACACGGTGAAGTCAAACAGACAAGGCAAGCTGGCAAATGACTTCACGAAGACAAACTGTAAATAAGTGAGGGAAGAGATAGAACCAGTTGCTTGGTGAGGACAAGGATTTGTTGGACCAGTTCCAGTTGCTGTGACAACTGTACATCTGGTTAGGGAGGCTGAGATTCAACTCACAAGACCACGTCTTCACCTTATTCCCCTTGAGCTAAGGACACTTAGTCCTCGCCCAATCACTCTGGTAAGTCTTCAAGGTAGACTTCCAAACCTTCACAGACTTCATTCACCGGCAATCCACAATGACTCTTGGATGCTCAGAACGCGACGCCTAACCAGCTGGAGGATTCATAGTCCTCAAGTGTAACAAGTCTTCAGGTCACGCTGACAAAAAGACTTCAGTGATGCCTAACACTCTTTGGCTCTGGGTGTTTTGGGCTTTGTCCTCGCAAGGATTTCTCTTTCTCAAAGGCTTCGAGGTGGGTTGCTCTCAAACGACAAAAGCCGTGCACTAACTCTGAGCAGCCACCAATTTATGGTGTAGGGGGTGGGCTATTTATAGCCACTAGGCAACCCGACCTGATTTGTCCGAAATGACCCTCGGTCACTAAAGAACTGACACGTGTTCCAACGGTCAGATTTTAAACACACGCGGCAGCTTGACTTGGGCTACAAGTAAAGCTGACTCATCCAGCCCTGGATAAGATTTGCTCTCATTGTCTTCGCTCGAAGACTTAGGATTTGGTTGAGCATCACTTCAGTCACTCTAACTTTGTTCACTTGGACCCCACTTAACAGTACGGTGGTTCCTATGACTCAACAAAGAAGAAAAGGAAACTACGAAACAACTATGTCTTCGCACTCCATAGTTTTCACGTGAATGTCTTCTCGAGTCATAATCTTCGTTGTGATTATCTTCACATACCACCATTGACTTCAATGTCTTCACACATTTTTAGGGGTCATCTCCGGTAGGTAAACCGAATCAATGAGGGACACTACCTGTGTTATCCTATAATTCTCACAAACACATTAGTCCCTCAACCAGGTTTGTCATTAATACTCCAAAACCAACTAGGGGTGGCACTAGATGCACTTACAATCTCCCCCTTTTTGGTGATTGATGACAAACTCGTTGAAGTTTTCAACGGGGATAAAAGTATGTGAAATTGTAAAGGCTTGAGGTCTTGTCTTCATAAGTAGCAAAAGGCTCCCCCCTGAAGATGTGCATATAAGTGTTTTGCTTTGGAATGCAAATGCACATGGCAGGTTGTACTTGTGGAGATCCTCTTCAACTTATGAAGAAAATTCATCATGCATGAAAAGATATAACGAAGATAATGACATGCATAATGAAAAATTGACGCCTGCAAAATGACTTCCTGCGGAATTTATCGTCGCACATGCGGAATTTATCATCGCATCACATAGTTGACAGAAAAAGTAGCAGATGACCATCAAGTTTAAGTGTTACAACTCAAAGAACCAAATGAATCAAAACGAGAGTTGTAAGCACTTGGCAAAATATAAAGCAACCACCCATATGGACCCGCTTGAAGACTATCAACTCACATGCTTCTCCCCCTTTTGTCAGTAAGGACCAAAAAGGTTTGAAGACATAGAGCTTCTACTCGTTCCCATGAGGAGTAGGTGAAGCTGCAGGGTCGTCGTTGAGGTCCGGTGGTGCAGAAGAACTTGGTGCAGTGTCGATTCGAGGCGAAGTTGTAGCTGGTGAAGTAGCACCGTCTTCGTCATCAATGACTCTGGCATTGACAGTTGCCGCTGAGGAGGAGTACTCAGAATCTTCAAGTGAGGGAGTCCAACGCAAGACAGCGTTCCTGGGAGGAGTGGAATCAAACTTGAATCTCTCTGTGAAACCATCTTGTTGAAGATCATCTTCAGAGCTTAGCAATGTCAGACCCTTCCGCGGCCGCCGACAGGTTTCATGAGTGACAAAAGCATTCTTGGGGCAAGGTTGCGAATGCGATTAACATCCACCAAGAGGCTTTGCATCTAACGCTTCAACCAGTCATGATGCTTATCCTATTTTTGATACAGGGCAACGAGAAGCTCTCGGTCATTGAGAATGCGAGATCGCTTCCGAGGCCTTTGCGCAATTGTGCTTTCAGTGGCTTCAGTATGGGCACGGTGAGGTGCACGTGTATTGCCAGCCAAAGGATAAACACGAGTTGTAGCAAGAACTCCTTCAATAGGTTGTGTGAAGCTTTGGTGATCGGCGTTGTGAAGATAAATTGGCTCCTTGGCAGGCTCTGGGTATATGGCTTCGACAGACAGATCAACCTCTGGCAAGAATATGAGATGATTGCGCGCAGAGGGCTGATAGTTGATAGCAGAGTGAAGCTTGATGAGGCGCATTACCCATGGAGCATAAAACTTCAGACCAAAAAGATCAGATCCAGATGCAGCCAATTGCCTGATGAAGAAGTCTTGAGCATTGAAACTGATGCCATTGAAGATATAGAAGACTAATGTCTTCATTGCGCCTTCTAGCTTAGCTACTGGAGAATGTCTTTTGACAGGCCATAGAGTTCGCCTGATGATATGATAGATAGTGCGGGGCAGATACTCTAGGTCTTCAACAAGGAATTCCGTAGGATAGTCAGCATCTCTAGGTAGTGGCTTCATCATACTCAGCATTTGGCTCATATTCGGCTCAGGCTTCTGGAATATGCTCTCCAAAGCATTGCGGTGAAGCTGACAACCAGGTTCATAGAGTTCACCTAGAGTGGGCAAGGCAGTAAGCTCAATAATATCAAGAGCTTTGGATTCATGGTGTACATTGCCTGTCATCCACTCAAGGACCCAAGTCTTCGGATCCCTGTTGTAGCCGCGAATGTGAAGAGTTGCATAGAATTGCAGCAGAAGTTCTTCATTCCAATTTTACTTGTCGGTTACAAACTGTAGAAGGCCAGCATCTCTGAAGCAGTCGAGGGCTTCTTCCAAGAAGATCAGGCTAGCAATGGCTTCGCAGTCTAGACACATATGGGGAAAAATGTGCCCTTGATTGTATAGGACACAAGAATAGTAACTGCGCTGCTGATAGCTCCAGAACCGATCTGATGAAATCCTTGGCTTCGAATATGGGTTCTTGGTGCTACCAAAGAAGGTATTGTGTGCAATGAAGCCATTCACATTGAATGATCCTAGTGAAGTTGCCGTACCTGGAAACCTTGGCAGCCTGGGCTTTAGCTTCTGGACCCGAGGCTTGTGCTCCACATGATAATCAAATTGTGGTCCGGGAGTAGGAGGAGGAACCAGAATAGGCCATCAAACCATGACAGGTTGGCCGCGATCAAATGCCAGCTCAATTGTGTGAGGCCTTGGAGGTGGTACAGGAGCGTCGGCATTGACATGGGCTTGAAGTTGCACAATGGTTTCAGGTGCAACATTGGCTTCAGGTGTATCATTGGCTTCAGGCACCGTATTCACTTCAGGCGCCACATTAGCTTCAGCCATGACAACGTCATTGGCTTTAGTAGTGTTGTGGGTGGCCGCCTCAGTATTGTTAACCTCCACTTGAGTAGCTGGAGGGTCGGACACAGACACGTTCTCCTCGAGAACAGCTTCTTGGTTGGTTGGGGGTGTGGCAGCACGCTCTTCTTCTTGATGGTGTTCTTCTTGATCATCGACTGATGCAGCCAGGATGCCTTCAGCAGCTTTGGCTTCAGACTCAGAGACGTTCACAGTTGGAGTGGCGTCAGGAAACACTTGTCGTGCCACTGAGTTGTGGTGCTCTTCTCCTTCTGGAACACTCGACAAAGTGACTTGTGGCCTAGGTCCTTTGCGAAGCCTGCGGAATGCGGGCAACGCTTTTGGAGAGGGAGTTGGCTGGACCACATAGTCGTCGTCATCAAGCACCGGAGTGGTGACTTGAGGTGGGGGAGTACTTGGTGATTCTTCTCGATGGGGGGAGTCTTGAGGGCGATCAGCCCATGAATCATCCTAAGCAATTGGCGTCAGAGGAAGACCACTGCTAATGAGTTCGTTGTTCGAGAGAACAGGCGATGATACCATTTGGTGCTCTATCTGAGGAAGGACTTCATCATCATTTACATTGTCTTGGGGACCAATGTCTTCAGCTGCGGTGGGGTCAATAGTTGGAATGTCTTCAGCTTCAGGAGCCTCTGTGAAAGCAGGCTCGTGAACTATCAACTGACGCTCTTGGAGTTCTGACGCAGGACAAGCAACAGAGATTGGCTCGACGACAAGGGGCTCTGTGGGAGCAGCCCGATTTTTCTTCAAAGACTTTGTCTTCCGCTTCTTGGTCTGTGGTGCATCATTAGTGGCATTCTTTTTCTTGCGCTTCCTGGCTTCGGCCTCAGCTGCCCTTATTTTCTTGAGTTCTGAAGCTACTGTGGGGACCTTAGGCTTCATACCTGTCATGCTGGCGGGGAAGACAATGCGAGGTTCTTCCCGCCTTGATGCTTCAGCTTGGGCCACAGCAGGCTTCTTCTTCTTGGCAGCCATCTTGGGGTCGATGCCTGGACGCCCAAGAGCTTTGCGCTTTTCAGCTTTGTTATGAACTTGCACACACTTGCTAGTCGAGAGCTTCATCCATTCTCTTGATCCTTTTGCTGCTTCACGTTTCTGTTGAAACTGCTCTTTGAGCTCATGCAGCATCTGCTTGAAGCGTTGGACATCAGCCACACTGAGATTGGCCATGTTCTTCTTGAATTGGGCTTTCTCGTGATCAATCTTGTGCTTCAGTTCGACAATCTTCTGAGCCAGAGCTAGCTCATTTGCAATGGCACTGTGAAAAGAGACACTGATGCCAATTGGAAGCTGAAGGTCATCAATGCTGAGGTCTGGGTTCTCAAACCACTCATCACTGAAGTTATTTAAGATGTCCACATCAAAGAGGGGCAGATCATTGAAGTTCTCTGCCTCTTGCTTGCTCTTTATCAACTGCTCAAGAGCATCATCGCCAAGATCTTCATCACTTGACAGACCAATGGCTTCGTTTTCATTCCTCAGAACGGCAGCTGGGGTCAGTGCTTGACCAGAAATCTGGATGGGCTTCTTCTTCTTCTCGGTCTTGGAGATGCGAGAAAGATCTTCAAACTGCACACTGGCTTCAGGAGGTGCAGTGGCCAGAGGCTTCGCACGCGAAGCTTTAGGTGCAGAGGAGGGCTTTGAAGCCTTTGGTTTCTTCTGCTTCTGTGGCTTAGGTGGAGCAGGCGCTTCATCAGAATTAGCATCGTCTGCAGAGTGCTCCACAGTTGCCCCTTGAACAGCAATGTGTGTGATGAGACCTTCGAGGTTGTAGAAGGGTCCGACAATATTGGGTTCAGCATCACGGGTGCCATCAGCTCGAGGAGCAGATGGACCGGGGTTGAAGTCTAATCCAAGCGATTTCTTGTTCTCTTTGGCAGATGCCTTTGCAGTCTGAAAGTTGCGCTTGAATAGATTATCGTTACGACACCATAGCAGTGATGATGGGTCGGCATTAGCAGGTTGTGGTCCACGGACCATACAAGGGTAGAAACCCTGAGCAATAGCTTCAGATCTGTTCTTGGGTTGAAGATTTCGAAAGAGAATATCACCCCAAGGACACTTGATGGCATTCTTCTCAGCATACTCCTTGGTCATGAATCTGTATTTGAACCATTGCTCGGCCCAATATCTTCGAATCCATTGGATTCGTGTTTTGCGCTGATTGTAAACCTCTTCAGGATCAGTCTTGTACAACTCATAGAGATCTTCAGGCAAATCCTTTGATGTATCCCCACGGCGCTTCCTGCCGCCCTTCCTTGTTGACTTTTCTGTGGCCATTGTACTCAAACAGAATGGCTTCAGTACAGTGAATGGCTTCGGCTTGCTGGTCAGACAGGAACTTGCTGATGGTGAATGAATGTGATGCTGTAGGAACTCTGCAAATGAATGCAGACTATGAGAACCAAGGGATTCTCCCACGGACATGTACCTGTGACAGCATTAGAGATGCGAGCGAAGGGGAAGAGGTCATATGCATTCTCAGAAGATTTTGAAGATAAATCAGTTTGAAGACATTGACCTCATAGCGCGGAGACATTCACTTATGTGTTGAGAGTTGGTTCCAGATTTGTACGAATCCAAGGATAGGTACAAGTGAGGAATCTAACTACTTGTGAAGCATAAATGAATATTTCGGGCATGATATGAGATGTAGAACTGGATAGATCCAAATTTGTAGGCACAGAAACTACTTTCGGTGAGGAAGGATGAATCTATCGGATCAAAAGGACGGTAAAAAGGAGATTTTATTTACCACACGAAGAACTGCTAGACGGAGCGGAGTAGGAGGACGAGCAGTTCAATCTTCCGTGCCCTAACTCGGCGACAGAAGACACCTACGGCGGCGGCGGAGGAGATGAGGTCCACTGCCGGCGTGAGGACGTCGTCGGTGAGGCTGCGGCAGCTAACCGCTTCGTCGCCGGCGTCGTCGAGAGCTAGCGGTGGCGCTAGGGTTTGTGCGAGGTGGAGAGGTGGAAGAAGGATTTTGATCGCGATGTGATGTGTATTTATAAGGAGAGGGACAGCACAGCGCAATTACGCTGGTGCCCCTGGCGGTTCACATCTGAGGGACACGTGGCAAACATGCAACACATTGGAAGTTGTTCCATGTTCCCGTGCACGCCTGGACTGTCGGGTGGTCGTTCCGGCTTCTCCGGGTTTCAGGCAATAAGGATTTAGCATTTAAAACAGATGTAACTTTTGTCTCTGTATATTCTGCTGACAAGGACACAGAGAAGACATTTGACAGTATCAATAGAATGTATATGATTTGGATAGATAGAATTTGAGATGGAAGCATAGAAGAGCCGATCACATTCACTTAGATCAAAAGATTCAAACAAGAAGACATAGCTATAAGTGAATGTTGTAGAGGACAGAACACAAGTATATATATATATATATATATATATATATATATATATATATGAGTAAGACCAAATCAACATAGTGAAGATAAAACAGAAGTCAAATCAATGTTGAAGACAAATCAAACGCGAAGACTCTGCAAATGACGTGCCAGATGTAACACTTCAAACAAAGGTTTGGTGGTGGCGTTACCCGCCGTATAGGAAGTATTTGACCCAGACACGGCGCACAATTATCGTGGCGCTCCGAAGTCATATTCCGCATTAATGTATTCACACTTAGAGTGTATGTCTTCATTGATTGAAGATATATGTTACTTTGTGTGTTGCACATCTAAGTCATCAACATGCATAAGTGTCAGCATGTGTGTCCAATTACAGGACATTTGAGGATTCTAAGATATTTAGCTCACACCGCAATTTGCAAAACCTTTTCTCATCCAAGGGCTTTGTGAAGATATCTGCCAATTGCTCTTCAGTGTTGACGTGAATGATATCAATATCTTCCTTCATGACATGATCTCTGAGAAAGTGATGACGAATTTCAATGTGCTTTGTCTTCGAGTGCTGAACTGGTTGTTGGCAATCTTGATGGCGCTTTCATTGTCGCAGTAGAGAGGTACTTGCTTCAGATGGATGCCATAGTCCTTGAGTGTTCGCTTCATCCATAGAAGCTGAGCGCAGCAAGATCCAGCAGCAATGTATTCAGATTCAACAGTGGAGAGAGATACATAGTTCTGCTTCTTTGAAGACCAACAAACAAGTGATCGTCCCAGAAAGTGACATGTGCCTGATGTAGACTTGCGATCCACTTTGTCACTAGCATAATCAGCATCCGAGAATCCAACTAGATCAAACTCTGAGCTCTTTGGATACCATAATCCTAATGTTGGGGTGTAAGCCAAATATCGAAGAATTCGCTTCACAGCTAAGTGATGCGATTCCTTTGGTGCCGCTTGGAATCGGGCACACATGCAAATACTAAGCATGATATCTGGCCTAGATGCACATAAATAAAGTAAAGAACCAATCATGGAGCGGTATACCTTTTGATCGAACTCTTTACCATTGGCGTCAGGACCCAGATGACTTTTGGTTGGCATTGGCGTCGTGTAACCTTTGTAGTCTTGCATTCCAAACTTCTTCAGGCAGTCTTTGAGGTATTCTCTTGAGATATGAAGATGCCATTGCTTTGCTGACGAATTTGAAGGCCTAGGAAGAACTTTAGCTCACCCATCATGGACATCTGATATTGCTCTTGCATCATGTGTCCAAACTCATCACTGTATTTCTGGTTAGTGCAGCCGAAGATAATGTCATCCACACAGATTTGGCACACAAACAGTTCACCATCATATGTCTTCGTGAAGAGTGTGGGTGTAACGCCCACGATGCGGCTATATCTCCCACGTGTCGAGGCACGACTTAGAGGCATAACCGCATAGTGGTTTTGTCGCAAGAAGGGTCATCTTTACACAATCCCATGTAATGAACAAGAATGGGATAAAAAGTTGGCTTACAATTGCCACTTCACACAATGCATAAATATAATTCATACATCATCCAAAATACAAACATATTGACCGACTACGGTCAAAATCCAGATGAAAATAAGATAACCCCAAATGCTAGATCCCCGAGCGTCCCAACTGGGCTCCACTACTGATCATCAGGAAAAGACACATAGTAACGACCACGTTCTTCGTCGAACTCCCACTTGAGATCGACCCCATCATCTGCACTGGCATCGTCGGCACCTGCAACTGTTTTGGTAGAATCTGTGAGTCACGGGGACTCAGCAATCTCACACCCGCGAGATCAAGACTATTTAAGCTTATAGGAAAGGATGGTGTAATGAGGTGGAGCTGCAGCGGCAATAAGCATATATGGTGGCTAACATGCGCAAAAGAGAGCGAGAAGAGAAGCAACGGAACGGTCGTCTTCTAGTAATGACCAAGAAGTGATCCTGAACTCCTACTTACGTCATTCATAACTCAAACCGTGTTCACTTCCCGGACTCCGCCGAGAAGAGACCATCACGGCTACACACGCAGTTGATGTATTTTAATTGGGTCAAGTGACAAGTTCTCTACAACCGGACATTAACAAATTCCCATCTGCCTCATAACAGCGGGCACGGCTTTCGAAAGATAATACCCTGCAGGGGTGTCCCAACTTAGCCCATCATAAGCTCTCACAGTCAACGAAGGATAAACCTTCTCCCGGAAAGACCCGATCAGTCTCGGAATCCCGGTTTACAAGACATTTCGACAATGGTAAAACAACACCAGCAAAGCCACCCGAATGTGCCGACAAATCCCGATAGGAGCTGCACATATCTCGTTCTCAGGGCACACCGGATTGTCCAAGCTTCCGATAGGCCAGACCAGAGTTGCCCCTGGTGGCCACCGGCGACTGACAGGTTGGACCAATACTCAGAGGAGCACTGGCCCGGGGGTTTAAAATAAAGATAACCCTCGGGCTCGCGAAAACCCGGGGGAAAAGGCTTAGGTGGCAAATGGTAAAACCAAGGTTGGGCCTTGCTGGAGGAGTTTTATTCAAGGCGAACTGTCAAGGGGGTCCCATAAATCACCCGACCGCGTAAGGAACGCAAACTCAAGGAACATAATCCCGGTATCTCAGAAACTAGGGCGGCAAGAGTGGAACAAAACACCAGGCATAAGGCCGAGCCTTCCACCCTTTACCAAATATATAGATGCATTAATTAAATAAGAGATATTGTGATATCCCAACATATCCATGTTCCAACATGGAACAAGCTTCAACTTCACCTGCAACTAGCAACGCTATAAGAGGGGCTGAGCAAAAGCGGTAACTTAGCCAAACAACGGTTTGCTAGGAAAATATGGTTAGAGGCTGACATGGCAATATGGGAGACATGATATAGCAAGTGATAGGTAGCGCAGCATGGCAATAGAGCGAACAACTAGCAAAGCAAAGATAGAAGTGATTTCGAGGGGTGGTCATCTTGCCTGCAAGGTTCTCAGAGTTGTCGAAAGCTTGATCCTCGTAAGCGTACTCAACAGGTTCCTCGTTCACGAACTCGTCTCCCGGCTCTACCCAAGACAAGAACACAAGCAAACGGAACCACAATCAACCACGAGAAATGCACAAGCAACATGATGCAAAACATGTATGATATGTGATGCATATGCGTGCCCCGGAAGGAAAATGATGAACAAGGCAGTAACTTGGCAAACCAAGCATTCCACTGGAAATATGAGGTGATTTCGGTCGAAATCGATATAAAGATCACCAGAAACGGATGCACGGTTTGCAAATGGCAAGCAAAACAAGAATGACACGAATCTGCGATTAACAGCATGCTAGCACTTAAAATGCAACAAGCAACAATGCTACATCACTCCAAAATTGCAACAAAGCATATGACAGTAATCTACAGGAGATGCTTGACAAAAGATGAACACTGAGCTATGGCTAGATCACAACATAACATGCTCAAACAAGGATGGCAAAAGTGCAAAAGATAACAGGTTCCAGACTTGGTGAAATTACTGGACATAGCAGAAAACAGCATCAGGTAGCAATGTTCAGAGCACGAAATCAACATGCTACAGGAACTTAACATGGCAAAACATGACATGGCAGTATTCTGCTAAATGCATATGACAAAAGTCCCTTACTGACCATAAGCCAAAAAGGACAAGAAGATATGATGGCAAGCATGTAAACATAGCAAGTTTTGTTAACAGGTTACAGACTTGCCAGAAAAACAGAGCATGGTAGAAACAATAATATGAAGGCATGTTTGTGAGCTTGATGCACTCACTACAGAGCAATTCATGACAAAACAAGCATACCTACAGCAAGATGGAATGTTTATGAAGCTATCCATAGCAAAAACAAAAGCATAGCATGTATGAATCAACTACAATAGGCTTGGCAAAATTGATCATGTTAAGAATCTGCCAGAAATATTTTATAGCAAAAGTAGAGCAAGATTGAGTCATGCTATGGCACTCCATAATTGCAAACAAGGGCAAGAATAGATCAATTGCAACTATAGCTACAAAAAATCCTTACTGAACATCACCAAAATATGCATGGATCTTTCTGTAGCATCAAGTTTACATGGCAACAAAATAACAGCAGCCAGACAGAGAAATCACTAAGTCCCTGAAATCAGAAACATTACGGAGCCTACTTTGCAAGCTTGTGCTAGTAACCACAGAGATCACAAAAATACATGGCATACACCCTTGGAAATATGGCATGACATACAAAAAAACACGTGTAGAGCTCATGCCCATAAGATGCACAGATTTAAAGATACAAAAATGACAAATCTCCAAGTTCTGATAAGAACCAGCAGATAACAGCAACTAGCCCTCTTGCAACAGAGATTTGGGCATCAAGATGACCTCTAATGAACATGGTGCAATTGAACAAAATGTAGAGCATCACGAGACGAACAATTTGACATATTACACGCGCGAAACGGAGCTACATGCAAGGAGTTATGCACTAATGAACATAGGTACTTGCTGTAACAGGAAAAAACTTTGAGGAAAAACGGGCTTCGGGAAAATCAACCTTCTACAGTGGATCTCAGATCCGTCGCTCCCGTGGCCGGCGATGGAGGAAGGAGACG